>NW_014577190.1:144279-156016 GCF_000485595.1 Priapulus caudatus | reverse complement strand
GAGAGAGAGAGAGAGAGAGAGAGAGAGAGAGAGAGAGAGAGAGAGAGAGAGAGAGAGCGTGATTGCCCAATATATTACAGGTGACATTTATGCTATATAAACTGCTACGGAGCACGCGCGGGAGTAGCAACTGTTGACGCGACCCGAAACTACCACAGTCTGAGCTGATTGCCATTTACACACTAGATCGGTGAAGCAAGATAAAGACACTACAAGAGCGATTGCTACTCGATATTTTCAGCTTCATACTTGTCAATGACCAACTTGTCAGTGTCAATACTTGTCAGTGTCAATGACCATGAACGCACTTCAATTGCTTTCGATATGTGCTCTCCTGGTGCCGTCGTTCACCTTTCCGCGCTCAACGTTGCAATCGATCAAGGTAAGTGACCGCAATCAACGTGCAATACTAGCTGCCGCGTATACTCGTACCGCGTTTCGCCAGTTCGACGAATGGGTAGTTTGTAAACAAAATTCGAACCATGTGAGGTCCCGTTAGGCCTAGTCGTGTGATATTAGAACTATTTATTATGTCTATCTCGCTCAGTCTTACTGTCTCTCTGTGCGTGCGTGTATACTGCGCACCAGTGCGTATATGAATGTGTGCGTGTGTGAGCGCGTGCACGTTCGTGTGCCTTTATACGTGTATGTGCGTATAAAAAAAATTATGTGTATAATTATAATATGCTTCAAAATATAGTGGGTTGTGAACAGGACACGGCTATTAATAGACTATCTTTAAATCACGTGTAACCGTGGTTATACACAGTAAAAAGAGATATTTTGTAATTGTAACAACTACAATACCTTTTGCCTAAGCAGCGCATCTATATTCTAGCTTGGACGCAACGAGTGACGTGTATGCTGTTGATTTTACATTTTTTGTTGGTACTTCAGATCTCGTTTATTTAATCCAAAGGTGCAATTTGCTTGTTCGCTTAGTGAAATAATGTACAGGCCCAACTTAAAAATGTTTGCTAATGTTATGCCTAGTTTGCGTTCAAATTTACCCCACATTGGAGGATAGCGTTAATCTCATGCATGTGTATGACATCAGCCTTGTCTTGCGGGGGGACTGCACGATATGGCACTTGTTGGTGTTAAATCGCAACACTACGCGCATTAAAGAATTGCGCGGCATTGTAGGAAGTGTGCTCGATAGGGGGGATATCAACATGTTCTGCTTGCATCTATGACAAATGCGACATACGTATATATACGCTCTTCTATGACAAATATTGTTGTATGTGTTGTGCGCATCATAGCGCTATTATGAACGCAAGCAGTGAATTTCAGCTGTAAAATGGAACGAAGTTGACTCGCCAATATTTGTCATAGGAAGAATCTTCCTATGACAAATAGTGTCATAGGAGAGCGTATATGCGTATGTCGTATTTGTCATAGATGCTAGCAGAACAAGTTGTTTTTTCATAGTCTAGAAGGTGGCGCGGCAGGATGTGGAATGGTAAGTTACTCTCGGAACATATCGCTACGAATCTTCATCCTTCACACGAGGAGCTGAAAGAAAAAATATCACAATAGTGAGAGAGATATTCCGGTAGAGGTAAAATTGCCAGTTCCGTTGCTTCCGGACTAGAATGTACCGCTTATATTCTGCCTGGTGGATAGCTGCTAGCCGCTACCAAAATCTACTGGCATATCGGCACTGGTATTTGTGTTATTTATTTATAATTTTAAACATAGGGAAACAATAGTTGTCTTACTGTTCAAGCAACATAGATTTTTGTAGACTGAGAAAATCAATGTTATCCCCGATATCCAGTCTCGCATATATAGTAAAGTTAATTTTATAATATAGATAAATAGGTTAGTTTGTGTGTGTGTGAGTGTGTGTGTGTGTGTGTGTGTGTGTGTGTGTGTGTGTGTGTGTGTGTGTGTGTGCGTGCGTGCG
Source organism: Priapulus caudatus (assembly GCF_000485595.1). Lineage (NCBI taxonomy): Eukaryota > Metazoa > Priapulida > Priapulimorpha > Priapulimorphida > Priapulidae > Priapulus > Priapulus caudatus. The sequence goes on along the minus strand of NW_014577190.1, from coordinate 154,104 downwards.
CGCGCGCGCGCGCGTGTCTGTGTTATGTGTGCGCTATGTTATATTTCCACCTAACATGAACACCGTTTCTCGCCACTGATGGCCGCTACGATATGGAGAAAAAGATTCTGTGTAACGTAGATCCCTGTCTATATCTCTAGATTATGATTAGATGTATAGAAATGCAACCATGGACGACAGTTATTTATAGTTTAATATAATGTTTGAGATAATGAGTAATAAATCATTGGTGGCAGATGCTAAGTCAAGCAACTTTCTCCCTAGAAACCATCAATGTTGCCCGAAACCGGGTGTCAAGGGCAGCACTGAATTTATAACGTTTTCGACATATTCGATATAACACACGCACACGCACACGCACACGCACACGCACACGCACACGCACACGCACACGCACACGCACACGCACACGCACACGCAACACGCACACGCACACGCACACGCACACGCACACGCACACGCACACCCGCACACGCAACGCACACGCAACACGCCAAACGCACCACGCACACGCACACGCACACGCACACGCAGCACGCAGCCACGCACACGTACGCACGAAGCCGCCAAGCGCCGGCGCGCACACTGACGGACACACCACACACACACACACACACACACCACACCACACACACAACACACAGCGGCATGTCGTAACGGTAATTAGGGTACTCTGCTAAAATTTACAAGGCCGTTCTTGCCATATTACGAGGCAGTCTTCTCAAAAATTATTATATCAAAATGTAGCTTTCCCTTCCACGTTACTAGGCCCAGATCTGTCTCTCCCTGATCTTATTATGAGCAGCTCCCAGCCCAACCTCTGCAGCCTCACTCCCCTTCTTTTTTATTTTTTGCGGATCGTATTCGATGCAATGCCCTGTAGCAAACACTGGAGTACCTCGCAGTATATATTTATATATATATAGTACTATAGTAATATATATTATCAAAATATCAAGTATGAATAGCGACAACCGCAGTCCTTCCCATCACTTTTCTATAAAAACTATTAAGGATGCCGATTATATTCGCATAGACGCAAATGCTAAAATGGTTTAAGATGTGCGGGATTAGGGCTTACTGTTTTTTTACAAGGCGTATCGGAGTGAGCACTCGGTTCACACCGGCATTCACGTCTGATTCCGAACTGGTTGACGAAGAATAGCGTGAGAAATGCTAATGTATGAAGCATGCTAGTGTGCTCAAATGTAACGAATAGGAGCGTTGTGACGTTACATGTGTAAGCGCTCACACTTTCGTGCATTTTTTGTTGGTATAATGTATGGTTTGAGGTTTAAATAGTTAATATTTCACATAGCACATACTTTACATGCTGGCCTTTCCTCCATTACTGCCGCCAGGAGGTTAGTTTTCGTCCCTGTTCGTTGTGTGTTTGCTGGTTTTGTTGGTTTGTTGGTTTGTTTGTCTGATCAACGGATATCTAAAAAAAATTACGGACAGATTTTGATTTTGACGGCGTTCGGTCCTGGGCCAATAACGCGAGGGGTTAACAAGCGGGTTGGTGTCCACGCGGAGAAGCGGGGGGACGGGAAACGGGAGAAGCAGGGCGGGATGACGGGAGAAAAGGGGGCGGAGCAGCGATGAGGCGGAAGGAGCGGGAGTAGGACGAGAGCGCCAGTGGGCGAGAGGATGAGAGAGAGGAAGAAGTGGTGAGGAGAGAGGATGAGACGAGGCGACGCGAGCAGAGAGAGAGGAGACCGAGACCGAGACGAGAAAGAGACGAGCGACCGCGAGAGAGGATGAGGAGAGGACGAGCCGGCAGACAGAGAGACCGAGGAGAGGAGAGAGAACGAGAGAGAGACGAGAGAAGAGAGAGAGTCATACTTAGTTTTTAGAGGAAAAACTATAAGAAATCCATAGCACGAAAAATAAATACATGAGAAAATACATTGTACAGGATAAATACATTTATTACGCAAACTGTCAGAGAAACTAAGTGACATTCAAAAAATAAAAATAAAAATATAAAGGATCCTGGAGGTGTTGAGGGAGGGAGATAAGGGGGCAGGGGAGGGAGGTGTTAGGAAAGGGGAAGGGAGGCGGGAGAAAGACAACCCCCTGTAGGCCTACCCTCCTTAAGAACCAATCGATTATATTTTGGTGGTGATCCGGATCCAGATCTGGATCCAGGAATTTGTTGAAGGATTTCTCATCCTTGATCGTAGTGTAGCGGTTTACTCTCTAACCGCTTCGCTTCGTTTCGCTTTCGCTTTCTCTCTTTGTAGGGGTTTATGATGTGTCACCGCCGCGTTAAACCCAACTACAAATTAGATCGATAGCTATATCTAGATATATGAGGGGACTGTTAAGCTGTGGCGGAGGTTTCGCAGATACTGAGAGGGGGATTTAACCCTTATCTCATCATCCGTAAAATTCAAGCGAGTATTGCAGTTTCGTAGTTTTCAATACTACCTATCTGTATACAATAGTAATACAAAATATGTTAGTACGCTTGCATTTTACGCGTTGTTTGCAATCTTTCTACGCACTGCATGTTACGGTTTCGCTATAAGAATTGACAGACAGCACGTGTTGACAAATTTATCATGGACGCCACGTCGCCGGATTACAGTCCGCGGGCCGTTTCCTCATAAGCATATTAGAAATTAATTAAGAAAGGAAAAATAGTCGCATTAAAGGTACCTTCCATCGAAGTTTCAAGCGGCAAATATAAAATCAGGCAAAAATGAATTATTTTATCATTGCATGTCTGTACTTGCTTATATATGTGTGATAGGTAAAAACATTGCTCAGAAATACGTTCATTCAAAGCTTTTAGACTACAAAGTGAAAGTGTCGGGTCGAATGTTTCAAACCACAGTCACTTGGGAAAGAGTCAGTAAAAACTGAAAATAATATGAACGCACATTCACAAATACTACCCCTCAATTACACTTCCACTGTTGTGTCACTGTATATCAACTTGCTTTCACAGAAACTAATGCAGAACTAGCCGATCCCGCACTCGCCGCTTCGAGTGTGCTGTGTCGCCATTGTAGTGATATATATATAGGTCATATATATATCATATATATATATATATATATATATATATATATCATATATCATAGTATTGTACGTGGCTGATTCTGAATAAACTGGAGTTTTATTGCACGTACATGATCCTGAAAATATAACACAGATAACACATATAGATAATATTATATATATATATCATATTATGTCATGTTCACATAGAACATTCATTTGCGCGAGCACGGCTGCAATTTCAACGATGATGCGGCTGCACCAGTTGGCTGTTGTGTATTTGCCTTGGTATTGAAATTACCATACAGGAGATCGCAGAACTTGATATGAACCATTTTTCTCTCGCTACTTCAGCAGGAACGGGTTAATTTATCGGTAATCAGCCTTGATGACGCGTAATATCGACGTCTCGCATGCATCAAAGTCTCTAGGTGTAGTATCTATTGCCGTTATATCCTAGTTTTTAGTCAATATTGCAATTTCGACTATATGGATCGCATATGGTAGGCCATCGTACTCAAAAATAATTTTGTTACCTGGGTAGAAATAATTTATCCCACGTAATAACTTAAGTGAATGTAACATGCACAGAGAAATAGGTCGAATTTAGCACGTTACTGCTCATTACTCATTGAAGTCATTGATAGGTGAATAATTGAACGTTGATCATTTATCTGGCCGAATAATGACTATTGCAATAGTAGATTTCCGTATCAGTGGCTGCAACAGCTTATTTCGGCATTTAAATATTTGCACTATTTAATTGTAAGTCTTATATTTCCCATACAAATAAATCAAGGTGACTTGTGTTCATGTGCATAAAAATAGATCGGTATAATTATGCTATTGTACGTCAGTGTTATGAGAAAGGAATAATAAATTTCCAATTTCAGCCACATTTATTACAATTCCTTCTTTTTTGTAAATCACATCGTTGTACACTCGTGTACATTTATGAAATAGCTACAACGCAGTTTTGGAACGTGCAATTGAGGTAATTATCCAATAACATTAAGTCTATCCTAATCGATTGCACAAAGCATTTATCTTCAGGCCGATTAACTATTTAAGGGCAAGTGAAATTGAGAGCCCGTGAATGCGCAGGGCAAACGATATAACCAGCAAATTACGCCATTATACAGCAATTCTAACAGCTATAACAATTTACATATTGTTGCTTTTGTAGAATGCATATCCATCGTCAGTCGAGAAGGTACGTACTGGTACATGTCTGGAGATTCAGACCAGGTCTGCGGCCTCTACGTAATAGGTGAACCTAATCAATTTGTAATGCTGGATTTCAAGTATGTTGATGTCGCTTGCATTAAAGATGGACTACTTGGGGTAAGTATATCCAACCCTACAAAAAATAAACTTCCTATACTCATCCTTATTCCTATACATCTATTCATTGACTGCTATTAACTCAAATACTTTGCGATTGCGTCCATTTCCTGTCTACTACTCACTATCCTTCTGTTATCCCAAACTTAACTAACAATTATAGGACAGAATGAATCATACGCATGTGAAATTGGACATAAACGTAATCCATTGGACATGGACGTTTGAACCTTTATGGCAAACAGGAAGCAGTAAAATATTCCAGGGTTATAGCCAAGTTTACAGGTTTATCTATCTATAACTTAAGAAATTAGACTATTTAATTGCTTTATATATATATATATATACAAAATGTGTATAAAATGTCATTATTACTATCTTGATAACTTCAATTATATGTGTAACGACTAAAATGACACTGTCTCACATTCCAGGTATTTGACGGCTGGGAGCTGGATGGGCAGCTCTTTCCAAACGAGGAAGACCACCCTCAAGAGTTTGACAGGCGCTATAAAACGTATTGCGGTGACGACAAGCCGAATAAAATATTTATATCGTCTCAAAACGTCGCGATGGTACAGCACCGGATTCCTGTGGCTGGTGGATTTTCCGTTCATGTGAAGTTCGTTCCAAACCCAAAACGTATGTTGTGCATTGATGATTCCAGATATGAGCTTTTATACGTTGACTTCCTGTTTATGTACTACCAATGCGAATTATATAAAAAATACCTTTCTTGCATACGACAAGTAGTTATTAAAAATAGCACGTACGTGGCTGCAGCAGCAGTACTACACAACATGCACGCACGCGCGTGTATACGTAAGCAAGCACGCACATGCGCACCTTCAACCACACGCACTAACTCGTGCCGACGCCCATGCCCACGCGCGCATCAATAGGTGGGCACGCACGCACACACCCACACCCACCCCACGGACGTGCTCTCACAAAAACACAGACACGCATGCGCACACACACAGACATGCGCGCACGCACGCACGCACGCATATATATGTATATATATTATCAGGAGTAGATAATAGGTTCCCTATTATCTACTCCTGATATTATGTAAACACATATCTAGCAACCTTACAAAAAGAAATACGTTGCTGTCTTCCGCACTTCAAGATGGCGTACTTGATACATTCGCATTGCTCGCCAAAATTCGATATTAGTCTAACAATAAGGTTTCCCTCTTGTTGCACATGAAAGTATATAGGTTTTTTTTGTCTGTTTAAATATGTTACTTAAGACGACTTTAATAAGCCATAATAGTGGAAGATGTACATCTGTGTCTATAAATAACAAACTACAACCAGTGTAATAACAGCCGGATTGTAACCCGCAGTGCCTTCATTTGAATTCATAACTATTTTGAGGATTGCATGCAGCTAACACGTGAACCCGACACGCGGGCTCACAGATTTAATTAACTGTAGCGCATTTTCCTTTCTAGCGTGCAACGTAATCGCCAGATTGCCCAACGGACACTACTCTCTTCGAAACTGGGGACGCGCTCTTAACTGCAGCTTTTCGATGATCTATCCGGAGCGAGTGCGCGTGCGCGAGCTCACTGTCGGCGAGCGGGAGTACACCGGTGTCGCCGCCCAGGTGCGGCGATCCCCTATACTCGGACAGGTACGCATGAGCTGAGATTTTCAAACCCTGAACTATAATAGGCGACAGGTGAAATGCGTGGCTACCGCGACCCTCCAGCGAATCGCTATAACTGTTCTTATGGGTAAACTATTCAACGTTTTATTGAATATTCTTGATGAGTTATAATTACTCGTTGTTCTATATTCATGTAATCTTGATACGAAGGCTGGCTGATAGCGCGTACCAGCTGGAATCCGTATTATGGGTCTTACGTGTTCAGTACAAACATGTATTCCGGTTATGCTATGTATGTGTGCGGATATCGTGAGCACTCAATATATAAATACTAATCTTACGTTTATTATGCAGAGCGGCAGTAGTACCACCCGACCCTGGTCGGTGGTCGTGGTATGTACCCAAAGCTGTCTGTATTTCGGCACCTATTGCACTACAGCTTGATCGGATCTCGATAACCTCGAGTACTAGCACGAAAGCCCATAAAATTATTCATTTTCGTACTCCTCAGCAATTTTGCACTGCGAGTAGCTAATTTATCAACCACCGCCGCTACCTCCACCGCCAGCACGATCATTGCCACCTCTACCAGCAGCAGCGCTATCACTACTAACGCCGCCATCATTCATGCTATCTCCAATACCGATAATGACTACCGCCACTTCCCAACGCCACCGCCATCGCCGCCGCCATCGCCGCCGCCGCCGCCGCCGCCATCGCCGCCGCCATCGCCGCCGCCATCGCCGCCGCCGCCCGCCGCGTGTTCGCTTCCCGCCCGGCCGCCCGCGTTGCCACTGCCAACCTCGTGCCGCCGCCGCCAGCACGCCGCACGCGCGCCACCACCGCCGCATTCGCCGCCACCGCCGCCCACGCCACCGCGCCGCGCCGCCACGCGCCGCCCCGGCCGCTCCACGCACCACCGCCGGCACCGCCGCCGCCACCGCCACCGCTTACCGCCGTCACCGCCGCTACCGCCGGCCCGCCGCCGCCACGCCACCGTCACCGTACCGCCGCCACCGCCGCTACCCGCCCCCACCGCCGCCACCGCCCTCGCCCCACGCCAACACCGCCGCCACACCGCCGCCCCCACCACCGCGCCGCCGCCCCGCCCCGCCGCCGCGCCGCCGCCGCCGCCGCCGCCGCCGCCACCGCTACCAACGTCGCCGTTACCGCCATCGCCACCGCCACTGCCACCACTACCATGATCACCACCACCACCAGCGCCACCACCACCACCACCACCACCACCACTATTACCATCACAACCCATACTAGCACTGACACTGCTATCACCACCATGCGCAGCTGAGTTAGTATTATAGTCAGCACTATCACTAGGCCTACTCACTCTGATCATGCTAAACGTGCACGCAAAACACGCCTTGGTAACCCTCTATGTAGTTCGTAGCATCCGGATTGTAGATACATTGCACTTCTATTCCATTTTATAATAGCACTGAGAAGGATAGTTAGTACCGAGCTACGTAGTCGCACTAGAAATAAAATTAAGTTTATTGCCAGCTTAGCAGCTGACTAGCTGCTGATTTGTCACATTGCATACATGTCAGCATTCTGCATACCGAACGAGCATGGCAAAAAGTACATGAGTTGTATACATTGCTGCAACGATACTTCACTTGTATCGTAATTTTGCATCCTCAATTGCATCATTTTGCGAGTTTATTTCGTTATCGTCCGGATTTGTACACTGTTTTGATTTATATTTTAAAGATCAATCGCGTTGGTGAATCATAAATAAATAGTATGACGTATTTTTCTAGTGCGCTAAGCGCGGAATGAAAGATTACGTCGAGTTCAGGGCAGGCAATGGCTTGGATCCGAAGAAAATGGGCTACAGTTTTCAAATGTGTGGAGTTGCAACTGCTACCACAAAAAGCAAGTTCATGTTGAATAGCTTATCCATTCTATAGGCAATTTTTTTATTTAGTCACATCGCTATTCAGCATATAAGGGTTCATAGAATCATGAGTCAAGTTAACAGCGTCCGGTGACCAGCACGGTTAGCGAGCAAGCTGTTGATGCTATATGGGTTCTGTGTATATTAAATACAACCTAAAAACACTATTGAGCAAATATTTCCCTACTTGGCAAGATTACAGTCAGTTTGTAATAAATAATGAGATGATTCTCATCTGAAATGCCACCGAGGGCATTATGTACGCGTATATATTTTTACCACTCTGAAGCCTGATTGTAATAATAATGTTACATATACCCTTGCGATAGCAAGGTTCATGATTAGTACTGAGCAAAGTGCTATGCATTATTTTTAATTCCTACAGAACTGGAAGTGCCACTTGGCTGCGGAAACTCGGTTGTACGTCTCGTGTCAAGCGGTGATTTCTACAACTCAGTCGACTTTGAATTCGCGATATTGGAGCCGGGAGAATCGATGATTTCCGCCTGCACACCGTGAAATGGTACAAAGCATCGCTTCACAATTTCTCAGTCCGTACGGACGTTACCCGCAAATTATTGAATGTTTTTAGCCATCCCTGGCATATTGGTATTATATACACAGTTACGATCATACTGTACGCTTATGGTTCGTAACTTTCTCGCTATTTCTCGCGAACTCTCGATCATCTAGATGCTATCCGACGTTCATATGATGACAGGCAACGATTATATAATGGCACAAGTAATGCGTATAGCATAAACGTTTACAGTGTTGTCAGCCAATTGGCGTTCTGTAACTACGCGTTCACATGTTATATGTACTGAGTGAGTCTTTTGATGAACATTATTAAAGCATTTCACCCTACGGCGTTAACTGTAATTTGCATATTTATTCATTTGTTCGTGCGATTAACCTGAATAGGTCGCGTGTGCATAAGTTTCATTGTAAACTAAAATTGAATATTGCCGGCGCATATTTTTAGCTGTTGTTATATTGCAATTGAATGCATGCTTATAGGGCTCTTATATCTATACCATCTCTTCTGATATATAATTATTGCCATTAGATGGATTTCATATTTACACGTTATTCCACAATCGCGATCTAATGTGAATCGGCTGGTATGTGTTTCGTCGCGCCAAAATAACGCAACGTAAAACAAAATACATGGATTTCTTGTGTTTTCGTGTAAGAGTGAATGTTTAATGAGCCGAGCTTAGAGCACGAATGGAAAACTATGACATCATTGGAATACGATTAGAATTGCGTTCTTACTAGCGTGCTCCGTGTGTTTTCTCAACGTATGCTTCTACTATATCTTGTGTTTGATAACAGACCGAAGCGTATTGTAATTTAAACCTATATGTTTAACTGCTATTCTGGAAGTTTTATTATTTATTGCTTTGCTACTTTTCTTTTGTTGTCTTACATGCTATTAATGCAGCCAATAGGACCGGTTACTTAGGTTGACATGATACCGATAATTTTACGTATAACAAGGAAGAAATATTGGGCACACATAATAATGCCACACGAGGGCTATGGTTGTACTGGGGAAAGGTTGGAACCCTTCGGATCCATCTTGTGAGGTGGTGGCAGGTCTGAGAGCTTGCCAAGGGTAGAGCTGTAGGTCTGTGTTGCACGAGAGCTTGCCGTAGTTGTCTCCAAATCAAGACAGGGCAGATACAGCGTCACAGATTCGTTATGTAACCCTGACTTTATTAGTAAACTTAAACACACACACGCTCACGCACGCGCGCGCACACACACACACGCACGCACCCACGCAAGGACGCACACACGCACGCACGCACGCACACACACACACACGCGCGCGCGCACACACACACACACACACACACACACACACACACACACATACACACACACAACAAATAAATAATATATATATATATATATATATATATATA
>NW_014577190.1:140515-143015 GCF_000485595.1 Priapulus caudatus | reverse complement strand
AAACCCAATTACTGGCCACCAAACCTCAGGTAGTATGTCAAAGCTGACTACTTGGCGTGGCACAATATAGCCACTATAATGCAATATGTTCAGTCATTACAATCTCGGTATAGGTCTTATCAGATGTCACGCTGTGCGAAATTGATAGCATGTTTGGCGAACGTAATAGCGCGCACAGTGCGTGGGTATCACGCTGAAGCCGGCGTATACGCCTATAGCAACTGTGTCTATAATATTTATCGATACTAAAATAGTCGCACCCCGCAGCGAAATTTTCTTTCCCACTTGAGTTTCGGACCACAGCCAATCAGCGCACTCCATTCACTCGACTTCCTCGAAGCAACAATGTAAAATGAATACCACCTATCCCTAACCCTAATACTAACCCTAACCCTAACCCTAAACCGTACCCGAACCCTAACAGTAACTATAATCCAACCATATATATACGAACCATATATTACAAAACACTATCTATGGTGGGTCCGGAACTGAAGTGGTAAAAACAATTACGCCACTCGGCATGCGGTTAATTAGCATTCAGTTATATCGTTATAGCAACAAGACAGCTATAACATCTAACGTGACAAATAGATGACGGCGGGATCAGTATGATTGCCCAGTGGCCAGTGTGTGCGTAGACGGTGTCGTTTGTTCATAGCAGTGTGCATTTACTGACCAATAGGTAGCCCACTAAAGATATTATCAGGAGTGTATAATATAGAACATGTATATATATGTATATATATATATATATATATATATATATATGTGTGTGTGTATGAAAGTAGAATAGACTAAATAGAATAAAATAAGGGATAGAAGTAAAATAAAATACAAATAAGAAAAAAAATAATAAATAAAATAAATAAATAAATAAATATAAATAAATAAATAAATAAATAAATAACATAATGATAAATAAAGTAAATAAATAAATACATATTACGTCTGTACACCGGTGGGGCAGGCCAGGCAGGCAGTAACTTGGTATGCGTATACGCTGACGCGCTGACTGCGTTTCGATGATGGAGACAAGGATGTAGTCAACCAATTACGCTTCCACGGCCGTAGACGTAAGTACGATTATGACGTAAACACGAGCGTGCTCCAACCCCCCTCCGACTGTGCAACTCTTTCTATCGGTTAACACCCTCTGCAACGCCACCACCCGCTCCCCTAGCAAAAGACGCCCTACCCCGCAGGCTCCCCCGATGTGACCGTAGTCAGTCGAGACCGAAGGGGAGGGGGGGTCACGGCCAAAAGAGGTCAGGCAGGGTGCGGACAGTGCCGGTGCGTGCTCTAGGAGCTGTTGAGGCCCGTTGCATAAAAGGGTGTGGGAGATAAAAGAATAACATGTGCTGTCGATATACACATGCCTCGGGAACGGTTTCTCTGATATCAGAGAGCACTAACTTGACCAATATGTAAAGCTTGTGTGTCGGGCAAATGTGAGAGCAATTGAGTGGAGAAAACGAGTCCTTGTATGACTTAGAGACGATTAAGTCGACTTCAGGGCTGAGCATGATTTAATATTAACCTGTGCTTTGTAGTGGTCTAATAACTTAGCTGCTTAGAGGCTAATCCTACAGGTGGGCACGGCTAAGACTGGCACGAGCTAGCGCAGTCGACGCACCAGGTATAGGGCGCACGCACGGCACGCACGCACGGCACGCACGGCGACTAGCACATGCTGGCACACACACCACATGTAGACCACAGCGATTAAGAACGATGACTCAGCTGCAGTGGCACACACGACAACAGAGCAAGAGAATCACGTAGAGCTATTCTACACACAATTCAGAGACATTTTCAGTTCAGAATCCGGCGATGCTTTCTCAGAACTGCTACTTTACACCGGCGAGTGTGGCGCCATCTTCTTGCAAATCTTCTGTTACCACAGATTTAAGCTCTCACGATTAATAATCTCTCTGTCATACCGCGGTGCTTCTTGAATATTCTTCACTGCTACTCGTCTCTCTGGTATTAATACTCATCGAAGCACTAGGCTGGAATCAGTGTTGATCAATCTTACTTGGCTCTTTCGAAGACTTATCTAACGTCCTAATACGAGAACGAAATGGTGTTCGAAAACACGCAACGCACACACACATACACTCCATCTCATACGGGTCACTCCACACATCTTCTCCAATCATCTCGTCTCTCCATCTCACCATGTCTCATTGCTCACGCCGCGCAGGGCGCTCCACACTCACTACACCACACAGGGCGTCTCCAGCATCTTCGCTCTTTCAGTCCTCTCGGCGCGCTCTCTCTCTCTCTTTCTGCTGTCTTCTTTCTCTTACGGCTTCACGCATCACCTACCGCTCCAAGAGAGAACGAGAGAGAGAACGAAAGAAGAAAGAGAGAGAGAGATGAGAGAGAAGAGAGAGCGCGAGCACACGACAACACACACACAGCACACACACACAGCCACACACGCACCCCCATAATATATAATAATACTTATTTATTTATATATATGCGGGTTTAC
>NW_014577190.1:135386-140490 GCF_000485595.1 Priapulus caudatus | reverse complement strand
TAATAAATATAAATAGATATAATAATGTTGGTGTCAATATTCATATATACACTCCTGAAATATATTAGCCTATATAAAAGGTATTTACAAAAAAAATCGAAACGAAAACGCGACGATGTTACGCAAGACAATGACCCAATTAAGAGAGCCCAATATATTACTGCGACCATAATCTCTACTCTATATATATTGTATGTAAATTACTAGATACGTAATAATCACGTCACCTTATCGCTACTCGGTCTCGTGCATTAAGGGGGGCACAAAAAAATCCTAAACGCTTTGTTGCATACACGCACAGACCCGAACCTAAGCCCAGCCCTAATTCAATCCCACTGATCTTTTGATGTTTGGGGGTAACCCAAGCGTCACATCTTGGCCCTACGTCATTCACGCTAAAATTTGTCACACTGCAGTGCAAGGACAGTTAGATCATCCGCAACTTTCGAGTTAATTCAGAACATCAGCCGCTCTCCAATCTAAAATCCGTGTTATATGACAATTATAAGTGATTTAATAACCGCCCGTTCTTAAACAACCTGGATTAAGGTACAGCCGCTGCAGCAAATTCGCTTGGTATTTATGGTAAGTGCCGGCTGACCAATGGTCATCTATCACTGCCAGCGGCTAACTACTCGTCTAAACAAGATAGCCGGCTCCCATCAATTGCCCTACCTACACTGCAGGACAAAGCCATTGGTCCCCCGGATACCTAGAAACAACTATCATCATACAATAGCCACCGGGCAAAACCTAATAGTACCCGCCTTGTCAAACCAAGAATAAATTGACGAAACATCTCCGGGATGCTCATGTTAATAAAATAAATAACATCGAATCGACGTACAGACCTGTAGAATCCGTTGAAGTAGTCTGTATCAAAACCTGAGCTAGTACTTCTCTAATCTTTTTCAATGGAATCCAAACTTCTATCTGAAAAGTCCAGTGCGAATAAGATAATTAGAAGTACTACACTAACTGGCACGCTCCGGCTCGGCGAAACTTCAACATCAATGACATCTCAGCCTAGCTCTGACCAACCAAAGTATCTACAACAGAGCATCTGAACCTGGGACCGCAACCGCAAGAGTCACGGCACAGCGATGAGCGGAAAAAGGCAGCGATTCATTGAAACGGCGGAGTTCTATGAGAAGGAGAAACTGAGTCGGAGTCTAATCAATTATATCAAATATAATCCTAAAATGAATGTTTAATTTATAATAACGAAAGTTCGATAAATGTCTTAGCCGAGCTTTGATTACAATAGTGGATCATAGACAAGAATCATAGAATATCCAAGACACGACACATCCCGGCTATTTTTAGGGTCGTACCCCATGTACAGAGATCGCAACGTGTGCGCCACCCGGCGACAACACGTCTATCAGCGGACATACACGTTATGAAACTGTAAACGTGACCGTCAACCACACACGCGTGCCAAATATTATACAACGCTTGATCATTGATCGTTTCGTGCTCAATCATGCATTATTTGAATCCAAAACTTTGCCGATCCATTCCCAGTGCGGCGCACACGTACGATTGTCCAGCGACTGGGCAACAAATATCAAACATGTTTGATATTCCAGCGATCGTCGCGCGGAGTTTCCTGGCTCAAAATCGGTGACGCTACGGGTCAGCGCACACGTGCGATTATCTCGCATTTTTGTTGCTGCGACATGAAATCGGCCGGTTCTGTCGACAAAAATCGCCACGTGGCCCGGCATTTAGGTGGCGTATCTTGCCGGAAACACGAAATGTCAAAGGGAGGTTTCTGTGATATCAGAGAATAACTTGAAATATAAAAACTTGTCGTCAACGATTATAGAAAACTTAATAAAAGTGTAAGAATTATAACGTGCATGGAATCTAATTAACCTAATGATAGCTGTTGACGTTCACAGCACGGCACAGCACGCACCGCACGCAGACGCGCGCAGTTAGGCGCAGTCACCCACAGCAACGCACGCCACGCACCTATACACACACACACACAATCACCAATAAACATCATACAGTTTCATTCCTGAGAAACGCACAACTAACGCGAGTGGCGCATTGGCAAATATCTGTAAAACAATTTAAGTTCAGACTTAATAATACCTGCAACCAGTGTCTGAAATTATCTTAGTGAGTGATAACTACAGAAGCACACGCCGGAATAGTGAATAATATATTCGAAATTATTAACCCTAAACAGAACGAAATGTTCGAAATAAACACCAACACAAAGCACACAATAACACGCACACACAGCGCTCGCCAACTACAGCAACACACAACAGCACACACACACACACATATAGGGGGCATACGACAGTAACCTTCTGCAAATTGTTCACCAGCGTTGCACTATTTCGTCTTAGGAAAAGGCTCTTTTCGGTAAAATTCGGCACCACAGTGCACTAATTTGCATTATACACGCAAGCTAATTCCCTCCTTGACGCCGAGAAGGCATTATAATATTGGACTTGTCGTGTATAATTGCGTCATTTCGTCAAGTGACGTAGCCATGGTGACAAGTCGACAAATTTTGTGTTTGAAATGGGATCCGACTACTGTGTAGAAATGCGCATCATTTAGCTGGAAAAAGTTTCGAGCGGAGTATAGAGCTTGAATCTGTGGTTATTTAACATAAATAAAGTGTATGTTGTGTATGCGACGAAACATTGTGAGTATTTTTGGATGATTTCTGTTCGATGCTTATTCAGGCCTGCTGCCCATGGACGCCTTTTACTGTTATACACCACCTATATAAATGGCAGCTGTTGTAGTAGTGTGGATATTTCGGGGGTGTGTAACTCACAGGAGCAGCTAGTAGACTAGATCAGGATGGATAGATTGAACTCACAGTATAGATGGAATAGCCATATATTGACTAAAGAGAGAATAAATTATAGCCAGCACATAGAAAGCGCGCACGTCCATGGGCGCGGCCATCTTGGATCATACTATCACGTACTAATATGGTCAGGGAAAACAAGGAGTGGATACGCGGAAAGTGGTAACGCAAGATAAATAGAATATAATATTCTGCGCGGTTATGTACTATTGGTCAGCATAATATATGAGGAGATTTGAATAGAATGAATAGCCTAAGTTGTCGAAGAGAGGAATATTTACTTAGAAACGAGTTGCATAGGATGATGCAATCATTGTACCAGCTACGGGTTGCATAAGGTGATGCAATCATGGTACCAGCACCGGGTTGCATAAGGTGATGCAATTATGGTACCAGCACCGGGTTGCGTCAGCAGGTGAAACGTACGGTTTCACCAGCTAACGAAATCTGCGTTGCCAGCTAGGTATATAAGGCGCACCGAACCGAGCAGCGGAAGCGTTAGAGGAAGAGGAAGAGGAAGAAGAGAAAGAGAAAGAGAGCGTTATTTTTCAGGGCTAGGTAGAAAGAAGAAGAAGGAGAGGAAGAAGAAGCAGAAGGAGAAGAGAAAGAGGGAGAGCGTTATTTTTCAGGGCTAGGTAGGAAGAAGAAGAAGAGGAAGAAGAAGCAGAAGGTGCCTATATGAAAAGTATTTTACAAAAAAGAATCGTATGAGCGAATCGCGCGATGTGTACGCAGACTATCCCAATTAAGAGAAGCCCAATATATTACTGCGACCTATTATCTACTTCTGATATGTATTTATGTATGTATGTAGATACGTATATCACGTCACCTATTCTCTTCGGGTCTCGTGGCATTTAAGGGGCACAAAATATCTTAACGCTGTTGGTTGCAATACACCCTAGCCCGAATCCTAAACCTAGCCCTAATGCAATCCCACTGATTTTTGTGTTATGGGGGTAATCCCAGAGCGTCACATCTTGGCCCTCTGGGGTCATTACGCTTATGAAGGTTGGCACCTGCAGTGGCAAGACGTTCTAGATCATCCTGCTAATTTTTTAGGTTAATCCAGAACACAGCCGCTCCAATCTTAAATCCGTGGTTATATGACATGATTAAAGTGTATGTTGTAATAACCCCGTTTTCTTAAACATTACCGTGTTTAATGGGTACGCGGCTGCAGCATGATTCGGCTTGTATTTTTTATAGTGTCCTGCTGACCAATGGGCATCTCATCACTGTCAGCGGCTAGAGCTTACTCCGTTCTAATCAAGAATTAGCCGGGCTCCAGCAATTGCTCTTAGCCTCCTGTCAGGAGCAAAGCATTGGTCCCCTGTATACTCTAGAAAGCAACTACTCTACAATTTTAGCCCGGCAAAACCAATTAGTACTCCGCCTTTGCAAACAAGAATAAATGACGAAACATCTTCGGATGCGCATGTTAATTAAAAGTAATAACATCGAATCGACGTGACAGACCTGTAGAATCCGTGAAGTAGTCTGTTTCAAGAACCGAGTAGTACTCTCTTAGATATTTGTTCAATGTGTCAATCCAAGAGCTTCTATGCTGTGAAAGTCCAGTGCGAATAAAGATTTAATTAGTAATTACTACACTAGCTGGCACTCTCGTGCTCGGCGAAACTTAAACATCATTGACATCTTCAGCCTAGCTCTGACCAACCAAATTCTTATACATGCGCATCTGAACCTGGGACCGCAACAAGAGTCACGGCACAGCGATGAGCGAGAAAAGCAGAGTTTCATTGGAAACGCGGAGTTCTATGGAAAGGGAAACTGGAGGTCGGGAGTCTAATCATTTATTTTCAAATATGATTCCTAAATATGATGTTTTAAGTTAAATTCGGAAAGGTGTCTGATGAAGTTGGCTTAGCCGAGGCTTGTGATTTTACTTAGTGGTATCATAGACCAAGAATCATAGAATATCAAGACACGACACACCGCTATTTTTGTCGTTACCCGATGTACAGAGACGCCGCCTCGTGTTAGGTGCGTAGCCTTGCCGGAACACGAATTGTCAATAATGGAGGTTTCTGTGATATCAGAGATAACTTGGAAATATTAAAGCTTTGTCGGCAACGATTTTTAGAAAAACTTAAATAAAAGTTAAGAACTATAGCGTGCATGGGATTATATTAACCTTATTGTATTAGCTGTTGACGCACGCACGCACGCACGCACGCACGCACGCACGCACGCACGCACACACACACACACACACACAATAAACATTTACAGTTT
>NW_014577190.1:131686-133608 GCF_000485595.1 Priapulus caudatus | reverse complement strand
GATGGATGGATGGATGGATGGATGGATGGATGGATGGATGGATGGATGGATGGATGGATGGATGGATGGATGGATGGATGGATGGATGGATGGATGGCTGGGTGGATGTATGGAACGATGGATGGCTGGGTGAATGTATGGAACGATGGATGGATGGGTTGATAGATGGGTGGATGCCTGTATGCATGAACGGAGAGATAAATGAATGGAGCATATAAATCAAATTCTAAAATCAATAGATCCATATTAATATTAATATTTACAGAGGGCAGTATCCTGTCATGTCCACACATGATCGTGTTTGCATCGTACATCCGCAGTTGTCCACAGAGTTAGCGACGTCGCAAGAACCGTATGGTCCCCAATTTATGCATTCACACGGCGGGCATGTTGCTAAAATGGCGAAATTATGTCGTCCGTGATTGAACTCAAAGAGATTTCTGAATACAATACAGTTGCATACGAAAGCCCAGAAGGCTCATATAAGCCTTTACTTTATTCAATATATCCCAATTTTTGGGGGGGTCGACTCGAAATTAAGCCTAGTGCCACTTTGAACCGCACAGCACTCACTTGTTAGTAAGTGCACTATTCTTTGTTATTTATACTCTCACGTCATACCTATCATACACCTGCTGTATTGCAACTAATATAAATTACGTGCTAAATAAAGAATAAAGAATCGGAATCAATGCGATCAGCTTTTACGGTTATAGTTTGCGTTTCCACATACGTTGCTTGTAGGATATTAATTGTGATGGTATTTGCCGTATGATTGTCAATGTGCGATCCGGACAATGTTAAACCGGGTTGTAAACACTGGCATTGTTTATGAAAATATTGCAGCCAAAGAACATGCATTTAAGATAATTATTAAATACATACCCATGTAATTCAACGTGAATGAGAAACCGAAATTATTTACAAGTCGGGCTATCAGTACCATCTCATTTGTTGCCGATGTTAGGAACGGATATCCATATGTGTTTGAAGCGCAAAACCTAACGATATCAACCCAGATCAATCATGGTATATTACTATGGCAATAATAGCTAGTTCTCCTAATATAACTGCGATTTATCCTTATCGTCTACAATAACTGCATCTTCTACGTGATGCATTCTGTATACATCCTATATTACACTAAAGACAAATTTAGAGATCATAAATGTCGTCTTATAGATTCCCTTGACGACATATATATATACGGTCATCAATGATGGGAAAATGCCCCAAGCGTATCATATAACTCCCGTTCTTATTCCTAGTGATAGCTCGTATGACTGGTGACATCATTGATGTATTTACATGTATTCCACTAGACCTATACTACATGCTTACCAGGGCCCTGGGCCTGCTAAATCCAAGTACTTGACCTCAAGCCAATCTGGGCACCCGAGTCTTCCTTCACACGTCAAACCGTCCAAACTATAGCAGACAGACGAAATCGAAGTGAACTGAAAACTGATGGTTGCTGATAGCGGTGCCTACGGGACAAACACCACCCAAGCAAAAATTACACGATACGTATCAATAAATGATCAAATACGCGTGTTATTACACATGCTCTCTAAACGAAATTTTCGTGCAGATAAATGAATAAAAGTTGAAAAAAGTTCGTGAATAAAAGTTGTTGCTTTATTAGGAGCATGTGAATGAAGTTATATATCGCAGTATATAGAGCGATTCACGGCAACCTCTATAACGGTAATTTACTAGATTACTGCAAATGAACAAGATACTCGTAACATAACAAGAGTACTGACTGCGTCACTCGTATATGTACCTGTAGCAGCCAATATGCTTCTTGTTTGTGAGTAGCAGCTGATATCGAAGCCGAGAAAGTTTGGACACTACTGCTGCATTCTACGTTCAAAATTCCGCCTTCTGTCGCTAAAACAAAGTATTAGTGTAGCATAAAG
>NW_014577190.1:104842-127627 GCF_000485595.1 Priapulus caudatus | reverse complement strand
ATGTTTTATGTTTATAATTTATTATATTTACGCACGCCACACACACACACACACACAACACACAACACAACACACACACACACACACACACAAGCACACCACCACACGCAACACGCCACAGCACACGCACACGCACACATACACACACACACAACACACACACACACACACACACACAACACACACCACACACCACACACACACACACACAACACATATAATATTATATAATATACACACACCACGCGCGCGCGCGCGCACTCACACACTAGTAATTGCAAATTATTTGTTTGGCTTAGTTATTTTATTATTGACGTCTATCGTGTATTAACAAAGATTCAGTTTACCATACCACTTCAGATATACAACTAGGTTTAGGTGAGCGCACACGCAAACAAGGATGCACCACAGTTTCGCTAATCATTAGAAGACACGTTTATTTCGTTCATACGCTTTGTTATGTTTATTACGTGCGTATATATTATACGTGCGTAATAGCCTTAGTATAGAAACTTTTCATAGCATAGCTGTGTAGAAATCGCTGATATACGAACCATCTCCATTACAGTATGCGAGGTTAGCTGTTAGCGCATCATAGAATGACAGTCCGCGTTGATCTCCTATCCTATTCTCATATACCGGAATCACTGTCTCAATTGACAGTAAATCCAAATCCAGGTCTGAATCGTTTACAAATGCCTGCAGACAGACGGCAGTACTTACAGTCCGTGTATAGTTATCATTCTGCAGTCGCAGATATTTCATTATATTATGATGATGTAACATTTTACTGCAAGCCAAGTTACCGTGTCAGTGGAAAAACTCGAAGAATGAGAGTGCGAAGGGAAGAAGATTAAATCGAAAAAAGATTCAGTCTGTAGAAGTAACGTTCATAATAGAAACATAATGAAACATGTCGATAAATAGGAAATAGGCGGCGGTCACATATCGTACCCGTTTTTCCGTAGTGGCAGTATTAGAAACCGAGGTCTATGTATGTATGTATGTATCGTTATGTATGTATGTATGTATGTATGTACTGTATGTATGTATGTATGTATGTATGTATGTATGTATGTATGTATGTATGTATGTATGTAATGTATGTATGTATGTATGTATGTATGTATGTATGTATGTATGTATGTATGTATGTATGTATGTATGTATGTATGTATGTATGTATGTATGTATACATGTTTGTATGTCTGCCTGTCTATCTGAGTAACATGCAAAAATCGTTTGCGTTATAACCAAATTGACAGGTATAAATACTTTTCCTAACAATATCTACCATATATAACAGCGAAACAATAACAACAAGAGCAATCGGAAATAGCAAACCTCCGCCACAGCGTAACAGTCCCCCCCCCCCCATCTTACTGGTACACCCAATATAGTTTGATGAAATTTTCAGAAATTTGATTTTTAAAAAAAGCTCCAGGTTTTTTTAATGAATGTTGAATGCGTCCGAAGTTTTCCCCACAAAAAAAATCCTGGATCCAGATCTGGATCCGGATCACCACGCAAATCTAATCGATTGGTTCTTGCCCCAAGACCAACCCGTCCAAAAAATTTCATCAAAATCCGTCCGTAACTTTTTTAGATATCCTGTTGACAGACAAACCAACCAACAAACAAACCAACAAACAAACTAACAGGGGCAAAAACATAACCTACTTGGCGGAGGTAATTACTTACTCATATCTACCAAAACATACGGAATCGGCAAAGTCCAATAGACAGCAGTGTCAGATGTCATTTTCCTCTTTCTTCTAGTTGGGTTCCTTATCTCTTCGAGCATTTCCTGAAGGTCGCTTAAGGTTGGCACTATATCTCCCTCTATTAAGCCATCCCAAACTTCATCGGATGGACCGACCTAATTATTTTGTAATTATAATTAGTATGCATAATTGCATGAACTGTTTTGCTCCTGATATTTTTAAATTTCGACATTAGAAATCAAATGTATTCCGTAAGAGAGCGTCTCTCAACCGAGTAAGCGTTACAGTGTAATTATTTACTTTTGGTAATTCAGCTGCTTAATAAGATGTAGATTGACTATTTCCGACACCCCTGCATATATTTTGTACCGGCAATCCATGATTAAGACGGAACTCATGCACAATCTGTCTGTAGAGAGTTGCTTGCTGCTTATATTCCTCGTCACTTCGCCCCCGGTGGATGTCCTGTGTAGAAACACACGCGTACAAAATGATTTCCCAAATGTTAAATAGACAGCAATGGGAATTTATAGCTGCCCTCAGCTACCTTTATTTTGCGCCAGAACAGCGCCAACCAATGATTGATAGGGCCTGCATGGGTCGTTGAAACCGGCATCTCACAGCAAATGCTGCTATATACTTACCTGCGCGAGGAAATAATTTGCTTGCTCATAAGCGGGCCAGTAATAATCAACATTTTTACGGGAGCATTCATGAATTTGCACTTGATTCAGCTAGAATACTATTTTCACTTTTTTTGTATGTTTGTTTAAATACATTATCTTTCTGATCCAACTGTAACATACGAAAATTACGATTATATCAGGATTGAATAAAAACATTGTTTTTATTCACGCCTGATATTATACGGCCACATATGGTGTCCGCCATGATCATATTGCGATAATATCATACATCTTATTATATGACCATAATATAATTACATGTACTGAATGTAGGATATATGTATGACATTTTCACTTACAACATTCTCTGGTACTCTTCCATCAGCACTTATGAAACCCATATTCTCCGTCGGGTTATGATTGTGCTCAGATTGAGGGCTGATATGCCCCAGAACGTGACCGTTGCTTTCACCACGAGCATGCTCAGCTAGAACCATAAAATCGTACTAAAAAGTCACAATTTTTTCGCCACATAGTGCATTTTTTAATATTTGGAAGGCATGCTGTTTTGTAATCGTATGTTAGCTTCCACAACGAACAATATCTTTCATTCATCTGACTACGCTAGCTTGTTTATTATTGACTTTTTGTTTGTCATAATTTTCTTACTAAATACTCATTTTATTGCGTGTAAATAGAATAATATTTTAATTGCAGTACCCTAGGTTATTGTTTTAACGCGAAATTATTCAATGCTTTGAATTTGAATAATTATACATATATTAGCGTTACATTACAAACAAAATCACTCATAAATAGTATATAATTTTACTAAGTGTTAGATTATCAATGCAAATTCTTGTGAGTCGTGCCTACCCTCTTTTGTACAGTTGTTATTTAGTGGGAATATTAAGCAAAACATTTATAACATACACAATAAAAATATGAATTACACTGAAAGAAGTATATAACTGAACGCACGAAGGGGTTATAGAGCTCAACATGTGTTATTTCCTGTGTCAACTCCCAATGCTAACACAGCTACCATTAATTTTTACATGTATCTGTTACACATTTTATAGCTATAAATACCTTACCCCAGTAGGGAATTTCCCGACTGTGTACGCACTGAATCAAAGCGAACGCGGCAAATATGACTCCTTGTCGCCACATAATATCTGTACCTATTCGTGCCATCTGTTGTAGTACCTAAAATAACAATATCTCAAACTAATAAAATTATATAAGCATATTCTTAAAAGTTTTAAACAGTAAATTTATGATGTAATTCTCCGTTTAAATTTCTGTGGCGCAAGTGCGTGAAGCAGATATTACCAGATTCTCACAGATTAACCTAAAAATTACGAATAAAATACTAATTAACACTTATAATATTGCGAGTAAAAATAAAGTGATGTATTATAAAAAAGATTCACAGCCATTAAGTTGTTGTTTTACAGACTACTTTATTGTATTAACACAAACACCAGTCACATTTTTCTTGTTGAATTCCTCCTCCGATAAAATTCGTTTTATTAAATTAAAATAACCGATTATTACAGTAAAAACCTAGGTTCAGTGCGACCCGACTGCTGGCACCCAACCTAGCTATCCTTCGCGACATATTGTTCACCATATTGTATTACTTTGTAGAAGAGTAGTTTTCCTTTTCTTGTGATTCGGCATTTCGGCGTGTAACAAATTAATCAACATTGTATAAATATGGATAAGCTGGATGCCTTATGGATGGATTTAAAGCATGAAAACTAACTTTTATTTTACGAATATATTATGCAACGAACTGCGCAAGCGCATTACGCAGGCGCATGCACCAGTCTCGACCAATCACGATCAAATGATAGCGCAGCAGCAGCAGCAGCAGCAGCAGCAGCAGGACACGCCGCAAATATTTAAATAGAATATCTCAAGTGAAGTGGCCATGGTGACGGGGCCACCGTGATGTATGTATGAAGCGGATTACAGAA
Organism: Priapulus caudatus; assembly: GCF_000485595.1. NCBI lineage: Eukaryota > Metazoa > Priapulida > Priapulimorpha > Priapulimorphida > Priapulidae > Priapulus > Priapulus caudatus. The sequence continues at coordinate 123,292 of NW_014577190.1, read as the reverse complement.
AAATATGCATTATGCCGCTATGAAGAGTTGGAGTTTGGAGATAAGCGAGTTCGTAGTTAGCCAAGGGGTTCTGTGATGTGACAGGTCACCGGGTCATTTGTGACAAAAATCGGTGAAATCTCGAGTGCGGCGTGCGCTCTCGGTTCAGTACGTATATGTACATGTATTCTGTGTACGTGCCCACGCACACACGCACGCACGTGTACGTGCACACGCACGTACGCGCGTGCACGTACGCACGTGTACGTGCACACGCACGCACGTACGCACATGTACGTGCACACGCACGCACGCACATGTACGCGCACACGCACGCACGCACACGTGCACACGCACGCACGCACGCAAGTGTACGTGCACACGCCCGCACGCACGCACGTGTACGTGCACACGCACGCGTACGTGCACACACAAGCACGCAAACAACGCACATGTACGTGCACAAGCACGCGCGCACGCACGCACGCACGCAGACACGTACGTGTACGTGCACAAGCACGCGCGCACGCACGCACGCACGCATGCACGTACGCACGCACACACGCACGCGCGCCCGCACGTGTACGTGTACACGCACGCACGCACGCACGTGTACGTGCACACACACGAAGACTGTAGCATTACAACGACACCGATGCATGCGTATGTGTACTGTGCGGTCGAAATACGAAATTTTTTCACAAATGACCTGACCCGGAAGAAGTTTACGCATGCGCAGACTGTGATTACGAACTCGCTTATTGAATCCATAGTCATTTGCGTACATACAGGGTATGTTGCGTATACACTCTAAGTATATTTACTGAAGTTTTGTGTTACGCTTGTTCCGGCCTGATGTCTCAAAACGCCATCTACTGGCGTGTTCCACTTTTATGCCAATGTCCAATTGTGTGGCGTGTGGCGTGTGGCTTTATCCAGAAGATAGACAAAAGGATTTTGCCTGAAAATTTTCTAAATATTTTGAGTGCAGACGCAAGCTATATAGAATGAAGTAGTCCCTGAAGTAAAATTTGTAGGATTGAGCCTTTCACGTATTAAAACTCATGTAGCAACGTTTTGTTTTGGCTCCAGTTAGCAGACAAATATATTGATGACGAGGACGTCGATCAACGCTCGAATGAATCATGAATTTAGAAAATGAACTATGCTGTGCATGTGTTAAAGCTATACCAACGAGTTTGTTCGTTTACTACTATATAGGATATATAATATTTAGGATAGACGTTATATTATCATATAATACCACATGAGCACAAGTACATTACGAGCTGCTTATCCAGCGAAATTAGGATGAATGTAATGATAATGCAGCGCGCTGTCCTAAATCAATGAATACATATTGAAATACACACACTGTGAAGATAGTGCATGTATTAATAGTTTACGGTAATTTTATCAGTAAATGTTTAAAAAAAATTCGCGTAGCCTTGCAAAATATAAAGGCATCATCAGTAAACTAAACATAAACCACGAACAAATTATCTTGAAATACAATATATAAGTACAATATATATATGTAACTACAACTATTATAGCCTCATTCTACAGGATGAAAGTCAATGATAAACGCACTCACCGGTCAATGTCTGGGGAGTGGGCAGTAGTGCTGACCAAGCTGTGTCTGCGAGATATTATCAACACTATGTAGCCGTTATTAGCATATCGGAAGGAACAGCTGTGTGTGTTCTTATTAGTGATGACCTAGCTGGAACGACGCAGTCGTATCTATACATTTCCATATCATGAAAAGAACACTTGTGTATGTATTAAGGTTAGTGATGGCCCAGGATGATGACCATTTATATATAAATGCTAGGTTATTGTAAAGGATGGAACAGCTGCGTTTCTTGAGTGGATGGAGTTAATTATCATAGGTGCGTGTATGCCATGGATCGCCTTATAAGCCTTACCTAAAGGGTTTCATCCGTGGTTCAAGATGGCATAATCCTAGCTCCGGATGAAAAGTTGCCATGAATGTTCGTATAGACACTACAGTTATTCGATTACCACATAACAACGTTAAAATATAATATATCAGCCAAATTACAAAAACTTTAGGCTAATGTAGGGGAGACCGGGGACAATTGTAACAAATCTGTTTTTCCAAATCTGACATAACAACTTTATTATAGTTAAATACTTACTTCAAGGTATATCAAATTAAAGATGCATATCTTGGCTTGAAATATGACTAAGTTTGGGTTAAGTAAAACAAGTTATTTTGAAGCCATTATCATTTCAAAACTGGAAGTCAAGTGTTACAATTGCCCCACAACACGGGGCAATTGTAACACACCAATGGGGCAATTGTAACACATACAATTGTACCAACAAATCATATCCCTCAAAAAGATTTTTTATATTTTTTATAAAGGTGACACGTTGGGCAGATTTTCAACAATTAAACAGCAATTTATAGAACCACAATAAAATAATTTTAATAAAAACTATGACGAATGCTTGACTCATTTACATATGAATAAAATATATAAATAGGCTACTTATTGCCTTGTGAACAAAACATATTTACAGACCCATTAATTCAAAGTTATGTAGTTCTCATGTCTGAGCTTATAGATAGGCTACTTTTTTGCCTTATAAACAAAACACAGTTTGTAAAACACATAATCTTTATACATGCCAAGGGGCAATTGTAACACGTTGTTACATTTGCCCCCGAGGAGACGGCTATAATTTGGGGGCTGTTTTTGTATCTTAGCAGTAATGACAGTGATAGATCAAGTTAATATTTGTCCAGAAAAAAAACATTAGGTAATTCGAGATTTTACTTACCTGCTAAAACAACGATGTTTTGGCTGTCAAATGTTCCTCGATGCGTAAACCTGCCTACCCTCAGGACAGCATGTGGGGCAATGAAATGTGCATGCGCTGTGAAGAGCGTATACATATAGCACGTTTCTACTAGGAATGAAGGCCTCTGTTACATTTGCCCCGTGTTACAATTGTCCCCGGTCTCCCCTACGGACTATATAGCATGCCATAAATAAACGCACATATTTATCCCCTCGGAAAATACGAGTCATGAGGAGCCACTCTATCAATAAATATTATTCAGCAGAAGAAATTAAGCCGGACGCTTACGCATGCCGATGTAAACACCGGGACACCGAAGATTTAAAAAGACACACAGCTTTGAAGCAGAGTCTACCGGTTAATAATTTTTTTACAGAGACTTTCTTCCAGATTATCTAGATATGGTGTGATGAGATTTAATGACCCCATTATAATCTCTTTCTGTGTAATCGTCTGTAACAGACAAATTCAAATACACCAATGCCTTTTGATAAGCATTTTGGCGTTTTAACAGGGAAGAATGTAAACTATCAATAATGTCAAGAGATGTTCGGCAAAGATGCAGTACGATGATCAAGAATGTTAGAGCCGCTGAAATCATCATATTCGCGATTTCGCTTGTGTTCTCTTGCTGCTGACAATCTTCACACTCAGATAGACCCTTAATTGGCTTGTTGCCCAATGTCTAAAAAGGTAGACTGCATAGCTTGAATATACCCGTGCAATGATTCATAGAGTGTACAAGCTGTGTTCAAGTCTTGGTCAGAAGAAATACTGGTCATCTAAAAGCGCTGTAATACTCGCACAATGCGTGGATTATTCATGTTTTCAACGTCATCATGGTTAAAGGTAGTCCCCGAGCCTGCTAACGACACTCTGCTCTCTGCATGATCATTATTTATTAAAATGTCGAGTCAATGTTGTTTTATTGTAGAAAAGCGGCGTAACCGTGCTTTTGTTGCATCTACACGAGCTGTCGACCGCCTGGAATTAATGTGACATTCTTTTCAGAACGGGGAAATGAGCACCACCATTAGATAATGCAGTAGAAAGAAGATCCCACGGATAGGTAGAAGCCGAAAATATGTGCACAGGCTTTCGAAAAATCCAACGAAAATTAAGGTATCCTGATAACATTCAGCAGCACATTTTCCAACCAAAATCAGTGAATGTGCAAAACATGCAATGTAATTTTCAAATTCATTCAGCTCTTTAATTCGGGCTTGTAATTAAGCCTCCACACATGCCACTCATGTTGCTGGTAACGTCAGAAGTTTTTGTCCACGACAGTCTTTTATATCAATGTCATTTTTCGTTAAAAAGTCAAGTTAACTTTGACCAAGCTGTTTAGCACTGTCATATCTAAACCCTTCACAAATTTTTCAACTTGTCCAAATGGCAAAACGTAGCGCACAATCAAAGTCAGCTGGGCCTCATTATATATATATATATAAATAGAATCCAATAAAACAGAATAATACTTGTATTTCTTCATTGCACTGATAAGGTGTTCGATTGTGCTGCATCAAATCTGATTGATGAATTCCTCACATGTTCGTTTAGATAGGTATATCAGTTGGGGACGGCTTGGTTGAAAGGAAAATACCCCCAAAAATCTAACTATCTATCTATCCATGCATGCATGCATGCATCCCATTCCATGCCATCCCATTCCATTGCACCGCATCCCATCCCATCCCATCCCATCCCATCCCATCCCATCCCATCCCATATCATCCCATCCCATGCCATCCCATCGCATCCCATGCCATGCCATGCCATGCCATGCCATCCAATCGCATCCCATGCCATTCCATGCTATCCCATCCCATCCCAAACAGTAAAAAATAATAAGAAAGCAAAAGATAAAAGACATTAAAATTAAAAATTAAAAAATTCAAATTAATAAAACAAAATTATATGAAAAAATATAATAATATTTGATCTGTAACCTACATAGGCTTCCGTGAAGTGTTCCCGTCAGTTTGAGCTATTATTATCCTCTACCATAGTTTATTCTGGATTTTTTCGAAACTTAAATGTAGCAAAAAAATTAAATTTTGAAATTAACGGTGAAGTGACAGAAGTACATACTAAACAGTCAAAAAGTGAAGAAACAAAGCATTTCCCGAGGTGGAATCCGAACCCAGAATCCCTGGTTTAGGAGACCGATGCTTTATCCATTTCGACTACCGGGGCGTAATAAGCCACTTTGTAGTTACGCATTGAGCATGCGCGAGATTCTGGCGTGAACTTTTGCCAAAGGTCAATTGTACATAAAACGCTCGCTGGGTCTTCGTGGCGTGTGATAGCAAGTGGAACCGTACGTACTGTATTTGTCTAAGTTGGAAATAACATCACATTTAACTAAGATTTTCCCAACATAGAATGTGTGTAAACTTCATTGATACATGTAGAACAAATATATGTTATTTGTTCAATTTTGTTGTCTGTTACTTAGTTGATAAATGGAAAAATGCGTGGTTATAACTGATATCCTGTCTTTTAGGTATAGGGATACATGTTTATAAAGGACCCATGTAATGATTTCAGTACTGCTCAAGGGGTCGTTGTCGTATCAGGTACTACAGATATGTACCCGAGGTACATATATGTNGGGTAAACAGTACGCGCCGAGAGTAAACAGTACGCGCCGAGGGTAAACAGTGACGCCGAGGGTAAATAGTGCGCGCCGGCGGGTAAACAGTACGCGCCGAGGGTAAATAGTGCGCGCCGACGGTAAAACAGTGTCGCCGAGGGTAAATAGTGCGCGCCGAGGGTAAATAGTGCGCGCCGACGGTAAAACAGTGACGCCGAGGGTAAATAGTGCGCACCGAGGGTAAATAGTGGGCGCCGGCGGGTAAACAGTACGCGCCGAGGGTAAACAGTACGCGCCGAGGGTAAACAGTACGCGCCGACGGGTAAACAGTATGCGCCGAGGGTAAATAGTGCGCGCCGGCGGGTAAACAGTACGCGCCGAGGGTAAATAGTGCGCGCCGAGGGTAAATAGTGCGCACCGAGGGTAAATAGTGCGCGCCGAGGGTAAATAGTTCGCGCGAAGGTAAATAGTGCGCGCCGACGGGTAAACAGTACGCGCCGAGGGTAAATAGTGCGCGCCGACGGGTAAACAAGTGTGCGCCGAGGTGAATAGATGCGCGCCAAGGGTAAATAGGTGCGCGCTCGGACGGGTAAACAGTACGCCGGCCGCTAAGGTAAATGAAGTCGGGCGCGCCGACGGGGTAAATAGTGCGCGCCGACGGGTAAACAGTACGCACCAGCGGGCACTTCGATGTTACGCATTGAGCATGCGCGAGATTCTGGCGTCTAATTTTTTGCCAAAGGTCAATTGTACATAAAACGCTCGCTGGGTCTGGCGTGCGTGTGATAGCAAGTGGCACCGTACGTACTGCTATTTAGTCCAAGTTGGAAATTAACATCACATTTAACTAAGATTTGCCCAATATAGAATGTGTCGTAAACTTCATTGATAAATGTAGAACAAATACATGTTATTTGTTCAATTTTGTTGTCTGTTACTTAGTTGATAAATGGAAAAATGCGTGGTTATAACTGATATCCTGTCTTTTAGGTATAGGGATTCATGTTTATAAGGACCCATGTAATGATTTCAGTACTAATTATGGCAATAACGTAAAGATGCATGTGTTGAAAAACTTTCGAGTTTACCTAGTAGCTATTTGTACACATGAGAATTAAGAGCATTATAAAACTATTTTTTAAGTCCATCATTTATTGAAAGATTTCCTTAATATTTTTCATTCTCACCAAAGTTTCTGTAATTGTCATCATGGACATCTGAAGGCCTATTTAACCGATGCGTCCTAGACATACGTCCAGGACTTATCAGATTTGCACGTACATCTAGGACGCAACGGTGAATCTGTTTACACGGTAAGTTTTGGACGTACGTCCAGGACTGAGAACAATATATTATACATTGTACAATGTGTGTGTGTTTGTGTGTGTGCGTGTGCGTGTGCGTGTGCGTGTGCGTGTGCGTGTGCGTGTGCGTGTGCGTGTGGCTGTGGTGTGCGTTGTGCGTTACGTGTGCGTGTGTGTGTATGTGCGTGGTGTGTGGTGTTGTGCGTGTCGGGCGTACGCGCACCACACACATCAGGCAGAAGGCGCACGGCACACGGCATGCTTTGTGTTGTGCGTCGTCGTGCGTGCGTGGGCTGCGTCGCGCTACGCCACGTAACTGAGAGAGGGCAGTGCTGCTCGACATTTACAGGGCGGCCTGTGGTCATGCACACACACAGCACACACACACAGCACACACACACACCGCTCTCCGCGCGCAGGTCTGCGCGCCACAGCACGCCACACGCCCACACACACACACACACGACCGCCGCGCCGCGGCGCAAACACACAGACACAGCACACACACCAGACACACACGCACACACACACAGGCGCGAGCGCGCACAACACAGACACACACACACACCGCGGCGCGCACACACAGTCACGCGCGCACACGCGCACACACACGCCACGCCACGACGGCGCACGGCACACACACACCCACAAACACACACACGCGCACGCACACACACAGCACAGCACACCGCCACACTACTTTTAGCGTGTACGTATACTGCTGCGGACATTTGTACACGGCTTTGTTCCATGCACATACACACACACAGCACACACACACACAGACACGACACCACTCACACACCAGCACAACACACATACGCACACTACCACACGTACACAACGCACACACGCGGCGCGCGCAGCACACACACACACGGCCGCGCCCACACACACACAGCAGCACACACACACGCGAGCGCGCAGCACCAAACAGGCGCCCGACGCCCCCACAGCCAGCAAGCCGCTACACCCAACCCGACAGCGGCACCACACACAGACACCCCCCGCGCGCCGCACACACACGCACGCCACACGCACACACGCACACACCACGCGCGCCGGAACGACGCGCACACACAGAGCACACACACACACGCCACAACTACTTTTATGCGTAGTTGTCTTGAGTGGACATTCCCACAGTGACGGTTCAAATCTCTACGGCACGTCTTACTTACTTTTTTCTTCTTCTCTGCTCTCCTTTTTTTTGGGCCGGCGTTTGTGGGGGCGACCCCCCCACCCGCCGCCCCCCCGCCCCGTCCTGGCTACGCGCGTTGCGTTCTTGCCAGTCTGGTTACGATGTCGGAAGAAATTAGAACATCCGTCCCTGTGCATCCGAATATCGCAAGGGTCATAAAATCGTGTCGCTACGCATAGTTTACACGGTGCGTTTTGGACGTATGCGTGTCTGACGTACGCGTCTACGGACGCCATCGTGTAAATAGGCCTTCTAGTCTCATCACATTTTCTCATTGCCCAATCCATTCATACGACATGCAGTTCGATCTCATTCTCAATTAGTATACTTAATTAATAAGTAACGAACATTCATAAATTAATTAAGGGCGATTCATTAATAAACATAAATAATATAATAATCATAAACAGTGTTTGAATACTTATTTCAGTTATTAAGTATTTTGATTAACAGATTATATTATTCGCATACGTATCGGCAGCTAAACAAATACCATTTTACACATGAAACAGGGAGTCACGCATATATTGCTTCTATATTAGCTATCAAATGGTACTTAAATTGAAGGTTCTTCATATATATTAATAATAAGAAATATAATAAATTATGATACATGTTTATTCCCTAGCTGCTGTCTCTCAAATGGAAACGCGTTTATTTCATTGCTATTTTTTAAACTTGTGTAGCAGCAGCCTGATTTGTGCGTCCACCCGTGTCATGAAAGACAGATTGTTAGAGTAAATAGTGCGCGCCGACGGGTAAACAGTACGCGCCGAGGGTAAATAGTGCGCGCCGACGGGTAAACCCAGTACGCGCCGCAGGGAAATAGTGCGGCAGCCGACGGGTAAACAGTACGGCCGAGGTAAATAGACGCGCCAAGGGTAAATAGTGCGCCGCCCGAACGGGTAAATAGTACGTGCCGAGGGTAAATAATGGGCGCCGACGGTAAACAGTACGGCGCCGAGGTGTAAATACGTGCACGCCGACGGGTAAACACAGTACGCGCGCGAGGGTTATAAATGTGCGCCGCCGATGGTAAATAGTGCAGCGCCGACGGGTAAATAGCGCGCCGCCGACAGGTAAATAAGTACGCCGCGCCGAGGGGTAAATAGTGCGCACCGACGGGTAAACAGTCACGCGCCGAGGGTAAATAGGTGGCGCGCCGCCGGGTAAACAGTAGCGCGCGAGGGTAAATAGTACGCGCCAAGGTAAATAGGTGCGCGCGTAGGACGGGTAAATAGTACGTGCCGAGGGTAAATAGTGCGCGCCGACGGGTAAACAGTGCGCGCCGAGGGTAAATAGTGCACGCCGACGGGTAAACAGTACGCGCCGAGGGTATAAATAGTGCGCGCCGATGGTAAATAGTGCACGCCGACGGGTAAATAGCGCGCGCCGACAGGTAAATAGTACGCGCCGAGGGTAAATAGTGCGCGCCGACGGGTAAACAATTCGCGCCGAGGGTAAATAGTGCGCGCCGAGGGTAAATAGTGCGCGCCGAGGGTAAATATTGCGCGTCGAGGGTAAATTGTGCACGCCGACGGGTAAACAGTACGCGCCGAGGGTAAATAGTGCGCGCCGACGGGTAAATAGTGCGCGCCGAGGGTAAATAGTGCGCGCCGAGGGTAAATAGTGCGGGCGGTACAACACGTTGACGACCGCGTCAAATACGTCGACGCCGGCGGGTAAACAGAAGACGCGGCCGAGGTAAACGTACCGCGCCGAGGCGTAAACAGTGGAACGCCAGAGGGTTACTAGTGCGCGCACCGGCGGTAAACATACGGCTGCCGAGGGTAAATAGTGCGCGCCGCACGGTAAAAACAGTGTCGCCGAGGGCTAAATAGTGCGCGCCGCAGGTAAATAGTGCGCGCTTGGAACGAAAACAGTGACGCCGAGGGTAAAATAGTGCCGCACCGAAGGTAAATAGTGGGCGCGGCCGGGTAAACAGTTAACGGCGCCGAGGGTAAAGCAGTACGCAGCGAGGGTAATACATACGCGCCGACGGGTAAAAACAAGGTATCGCCGAGGTAATCTAGTGCGCGCGCGGGGTAACACAGTACGCGCGCGAGGGTAAATAGGTGCGCACCGCAGGGTAAATAGTGCCGCACCGAGGGTAAATAGTTGCCCGCGCCGAGGGTAAATAGTTCGCGCGAGGTAATAGCTGCCGCCGACTGGTAAACAGTATCGCGCCGGAGGGAAATAGTGCGCGCCGCGGGTAAACAGTGTGCGCCGGAGGGTGAATAGTGCGGCAGCACAGGGTAAAGTAGTGCGCGTCTGACGGGTAAGGCAGTAGCGCGCCGTAGAAATAGGCGCCGCCGAGCGGGTAAAATTGCGCGCCGACGGGGAAAACAGTACGGCACCGAGGTAAATAGTGCTCGCCGACGGTAAACAGTGCGGTCCGAAGAAATATGCAGGGGGCGAGGGTGAATATAGTGCGCCGCCGCCAGGGTAAACAGTTCACGTCGAGCGGTAAATAGTGCTCCGCCGACGGGTAAACAGTCCGCCGCCGAGGGTAAACCAGTGCACTTGTCTTACGAGGGCTAATAGTGCGCGTCGAAGGATGAATAGTGCCGCCGACCGGGGTAAAACAGTCGCAGGCCCGAGGTAAATGTGCGCTCGCCGACGGCGTAAACAGTGCGCGCGCCGAGGGTAAACAGTGCACGACGAGAGGTAAATAGTACGCGCCGACGGGTAAAACAGTAGCGCGCAAGAGTAAATAGCTGGCGCCGACGGTAAACAGTACGCGCGAGGGTAAATAGTGCGCACCGAGGGTAATAGTGCGCGGCCGAGGGGTAAATAGTGCGCGCCGACAAAGCTAACACGTGCGCGCCGCAGCGGTAGAAAATAGTGCGCGTCGACCGCTAAAGCATGTGCGCGGCCGAGGGTAAGATAGTGCGCGGCCGACGGGTAAAACAGTGGGCCACAGAGGGTAAATAGTGACTCGCCGACAGGTAAAACAGTGCGCGCCGAGGGTACAACAGTGCGCGCCGAGGGTATAATAGTGCCGCACGAGGGTAAATAGTGCGCGCGCGACGGGTAAAGTCAGTACGCGCGCGAGGGTAAATAGTGCGGCCGCCGGTGGGTTAACAGTCGCGCCTGACGGGTAAATATGTGCGCCGCCGACGGGGTAACAGTTGCGCGTCGAGGGTAAATAGTGCGCGCCGACGGGTAAACAGTGCGCGCCGAGGGTAAATAGTGGCGCGCCGAGGGTGTCCAATTAGTGCGCGCCGACGGGTAACAGTCCGCGCCGAGGAAATAGTTGCGTGCCGACCGGGTAAACAACGGTGCGCGCCGACTGGGTAAACAGTGCGCCGTCCGAGGGTAAAATAGTTGGCGCGCGCGACGAGTAAAAACAGTCACTGCGCACATGAGGGTATAATAGTTGCGCGGCGACGGGTAAACAGTTACGCCGCCGAGGGTAAATAGTGGCGTGCCGACACGGTAAACATGCGCACGAGGGTAAATAGTGCGCCGCCGAGGCGTAAACAGTGCGCGCGCCGAGGGTAAATAGTGGGCGCCGACGGGTAAAATCAGCTGCTGCGCCGAGGGTAAAATAGTGCGCGCCGCCGACGGAGTAAACAGTGCGCCCGAGGGTAAATAGTGCGCGCCGACGCCGCGTAAAATAGTACGCGCCAAGGGTAAACAGTGCGCGCCGAGGGTAAATAGTGCGCGCCGCGAGCGCGGCGGCTAACGGGCACGCGCCGGGCGCCCTTTATATCACATTGACCAATGACGTGCTGTCAATCGCGCCAAATAAATCCATCCCCCTCTGCATTCAAAGTGTAAAATCACTATTCAGCCCTTGGTTGTGAACACACTGTGCGAAACGCGGGAGGTTGTGGAATGGAGTTATTGTGGGAAAACTCGAGGAAACCAGCTACGTGAAACCGGCAAGACAGAGATGTTATGGGACTATTACAGTGAATTCGCGATAATCTCGAGGAAACACACAATGGTATGGGGCCCATGACCTATCATGCATCGCTGTGGTATTCTTATAAGGCTGTATGTGCTAACGATCAGGGAGACCAAACAAATCACTCTGATGAAGAAGGTGATGCCATTGTTAAGCGGAATGAGGATGTATGGTGAACATTTTCGCCTAATTATTGAATCAGTGCTGTAATTTCTCTTGACCAATAAGCCACTTCGATGTTACGCATTGAGCATGCGCGAGATTCTGGCGTGAATTTTTGCCAAAGGTCAATTGTACATAAACGCAATCGCTGGTCTGCGTGGCGTGTGATAGCAAGTGGAACCGTAAAGCGTACTGTCATTTAGTCCCAAGTTGGAAATAACCATCACATTTAACTAAGAATTTGCCCAATATAGAATGTGTGTTAAACTTCATTGATTAAATGTAGAACAAATACATGTATTTGTTCAATTTTGTTGTCTGCTGACTTTAGTTGATAAATCGGAAAAATGTCGTGGTTAACTGAGTATCGCTCTCTTTTAGGTATAGGGATACATGTTTATAAAGAGCCATGTAATTGATTTTCAGTACTAATTAAATGGCAATAACGTAAAGATGCATGTGTGTGAAAAATTATCGAGTTTACCTAGTGAGCTAGTTTGAAGCACATCGAATTAAGCTTATTAAAAACTATTTTTTAAGTCCATATCATTTATTGAAAGATTTCCTTAATATTTTTCATTCTCCAGCCAAAGTTTCTTTAATTGTTCCATCAATGGACCATCTGAATGCCGTATTTAACGATGCGTCCTAGACATACGTTACAGGACTATCAGATTTGCACGGTACATCTAGGACGCCAAGCGGTGAATCCTGTTTTAACGGTAAGTTTTGGACGTACGTCCAGGACTGAGACAATATATCTATAGCATTGTTACAATGTGTGTGTGTTTGTGTGTTGGCGTGTGCTGTGCGTGTGGCGTGTGGCGTGTGCGTTTGTGCGTGTGTTGTGTATGTGCGGTGTGTGTGTGTGTGCTGTGCGTTTGCGGCGTACGCCACCACACACTTCAGGCCAAGAAGCGGCACGCATCATCGCACAATTTACGGCCACCGGCGCGGCACTATTTTACCCTGCGGCGCGCACTATTACCCTCGGCCGCCGTAGCTGTTTTAACTGTCGGCGCCGCCACTTATTTACCCTCGGTGCGCACTGTTTACCCATCGCGGCAANATGCTCCATGCGATCACAGCGCTTAGTGTGCGGGTAATGCTATCCCCCGGGCGTGGAGGGAGTCGACCGCAACGTGGCAGCACTAGTGTTGGGATAGTGTTAGGATTAGGGTTAGGGTCAGGGTTAGGGTTAGGCCCTTAGGGTTAAGATTAGGGTTAGGGTTAGGATTAGGGTTAGGGTTAGGGTTAGGGTTAGGGTTAGGATTAGGATTAGGGTTAGGGTTAGGGTTAGGGTTAGGGTTAGGATTAGGATTAGGGTTAGGGTTAAGGTTTTTGCATCATGATATCTGTCCACACACCATAGATTATTTTTTGTGGATCACAATGCCTATATATAGCGCGGCGAGACATATAATATATTTAGTGTGATGGTTAGTGTTGGCGGTGTTGGAGTGAGGGTTACCGTTAGGGTTAACGTTTTGAACGTCATCGTCAGCGTTATCACGTGACCTCCCTCCACGCCCGGGGGATAGCAACACCCTTAGTGTGCGAGCGGATTGCGTGTCCGCACTCTAGTATATTATTTTATACAACTCTATGGCGCCGTTTCACTTGCGTCGAGTATGGCGGCGCAGTTTTACACTACCGCCATCTACCGCCCGATCTAAGAAACTATGGGAATGTATCGGAGCGTATCGTATTGATGACATCTGTGTGCGTGACAGGTTTAGTAAAGCATATTTAGTATGTAAACGAAGCATGTTATTCGACCGCCGGTCAAACGCGGGGCTCAATTTCTGAGCCTCGTAGCGATATAGCGACGTCACCAAGTGTATTGACATTCATAGTTCGATAACGAATACTTGGAAGAATAAATTAACGTTATGTACATTAACCTACACGTGTTTACGTTCATCTGTGAGCTTGATAGCGTTAGTAAATTATATTTAGTATGTAAACGAGTCGTGTTTATATCGACCGCCGGGCATACGAGCTCATAGCGATATAGCGACGTCACCAAGAGTATTGTCATTCATAGTTCGATAACGAATACTTGGAAGAATAAATTAACGTTATGTACATTAACCTACACGTGTTTACGTTCATCTGTGTGCGTGGTAGGTTTAGCAAACCATATTTAGTATGAATTCGAAGCGTGTTTATAAACCGCCGGTCATACGCGGGGCTCATAAAATGAGCCTCACGAATAGCGCTACATGGCGGCGTACGTCACAAAGTGTATTTCGCATAATATTTTGCTAGCGATTAAGGTGACAATAAAATTTACTATATGTACATTGACCTACACGTGTTGTCGTTCATCTGTGTGCGTGGTAGGTTTAGCAAACCATATTTAGTATGAATTCGAAGCGTGTTTATATCATTGAGTGAGAAAAAAGTTATAGGCAAGGTCATGAAATTGTAAAAAAAAAAATTATTTATAACACAATAGCCGCGTTCACACGGAGCAAAGGAAGGAACTCGGGTCGAACACGACCCGTGTCAAATGCGTCCCGGGTCGAGCGTTCACACGGACGTTTTCTCGGTGCAAAAACGACTCGGGTCGAAAACGACTCGAGGCCTGGTTAATTTTTGCCGTGTGAACGTGCGACTCGGGTTGGAATTAGTACGTCATGAGTGTGTGCGTGCGGCGTGTGCACGTGCGTGCATGAGTGTGTGCGTGCGGCGTGTGCACGTACACGTGCGTGCGTGCGTGCGTGCGTGTGCGTGCGTGTGCATATACACGTGCGTGCATGAGTGTGTGCGTGCGGCGTGTGCACGTACACGTGCGTGCGTGCGTGCGTGTGCGTGCGTGTGCATGTACACGTGCGTGCATGAGTGTGTGCGTGCGGCGTGTGCACGTACACGTGCGTGCGTGCGTGCATGCGTGTGCACGTACACGTGCGTGCGTGCGTGCGTGCATGTGTGCACGCACACGTGCGTGCATGAGTGTGTGCGTGCGTGTGCAAGTAGGCGTGACAGAGAGGAGAGAGAGAGATAGATATAGAGATATAGATATATAGAGAGAGAAGAGAGAGAGATAGAGATATAGAGATATAGAGAGAGAGGAGAAAGAGAGGAAAAAGTGAGATAGAGAGATAGAGAGATAGAGAGATAGAGAGAGATAGAGAGGTAGAGAGATAGAGAGATAGAGAGATAGAGAGATAGAGAGATAGAGAGAGATAGAGAGGTAGAGAGATAGAGAGATAGAGATTATTTCCAAGTGGTTTGTTTAGATAGTGGATGCATTTGTATATAAATATTAGTGTGTGGTATTTAATTAGATATTCGATTCGAGGTACTTTTAGTTTCTCTCTAGTTCTGTCTCTGTGATGTAGCGTTTTGTGGGAATAACCTGTTATAATAACCCTAACCCTAACCCTAAACCTAATCTAAAGCTGATTTGGGGAGATTTATAAGCAGAGTATAGATCCATATATGAGATGCGACAGGCAGAGTGACGAGTATATTTGCAGCTTTGTGTTTGTGTGTATAGTTGACCCCGTATCTGTCTGATGAAGCTGATACTTGACTAACTTGTACTCATCTAATTGTCTACAATGTAGTCAGTCTGGTCATTCCCCGTTAAATGCTGATCTATATACATACATAAAAATTTTACTGTTCTCGATTGTGGTATCGAGTTGTTATTTATTTCCAACTCAATTTTGTTAGTATCCACAATTTTATTACTCTTGGGGCAAAATAGCATGAATTCTGTTTCGCCAAAGGTCAATACAACGCTCTCTGGGTCTCTGTGGCTTGTGATAGCAAGTGTAACCGTACGTACTGTATTTGTCTAAGTTGGAAATAACATCACATTTAATTAAGATTTGCCTAATATAGAATGTGTGTAAACGTCATTGATACATGTAGAACAAATACATGTTATTTGTTCAATTTTGTTGTCTGTTTGTTGATTGTTGATAAATGGAAAAATGCGTGGTTATAAGTGATATCCTGTCTTTTAGGTATATACATGTTTATAAAGGACCCGGCCATGTAATGATTTGAGTACCAGTTATGGCAATAACGTAAAGATGCATATGTGAAAAACTTTCGAGTTTACCTAGTAGCTATTTGTACACATGAGAATTAAGACATTATAAAACTATTTTAAGTCCATCATTTATTGAAAGGTTTCCTTAATATTTTTCATTCTCACCAAAGTTTCTGTAATTGTCATCATGGACATCTGACGTCTCCATCACCATTTTCTCATTGCATCATTCATACACATGCTGTTACATCTCATTCTCAATTATATACTTAAATTAATTAATAAAGTAACGAACATTCAATCATTAAATGACTTAAATAGCATTCACTAATAAACAAAATAATATAATAATCATAACATTGTTTGAATGCATACTATTTCAGTTATTAGTATTTTGATTACAATATATGTCCATACTATGGCAGCTAAAATACCATTTACACATGGAACAGGAGTCACGCATATATTTTTTATTATTAATATCAAATGGTACTTAAATTGAAGGTTTTCATATATATTAATAATAAGAAATATAAGAAATTATGATACATGTGTATTCCCTAGCTGCTGTCTCTCAAATGGAAACGCGTTTATTTCATTGCTATTTTTTAAACTTGCTACATTATAAATTATCACATTTGCAGGTTTTATACAAGGGGATTTGTGGGATATGCTGTCAAAAACTGTGCTTAAGTGAAGAAATGCGGTCGCTACAAATGTGTTATTGTCTAAATTGAGCCTCCAGTACTCTGTAGTCGTGATTAGTACTCATACGGTCTATATGTCCCCCAGGATACTGCCGGAACGTACTCTGGTAACTATTTGATATGGTTTGGGTTATGGGTTACTGGTTAGGGTTAGGGTTAGGGTAGCTCTAGTACTATAGCCCGCTTACATTAACTGCCGCTGGCCAGTGGCAGTTAATGTAAGCGGGTTATAGTACTAGAGCTAGGGTTAGGGTTAGGGTTAGGGTTAGGGTTAGGGAGTAGGCGTAGGCGACTCCCTAGACTCGTTAGTGGAGTAGATGAGGTACGGTCGGGCATATTAGATAGTACAAGTGTACGTTCCGGCAGTACCCTGGGGGACATAGACCCTCTCAGCGTGATGCGTGCGTCAGTGACTTTTTCCGAAAACCAAATTGCTTTTTGTATAGTAGAGAGTTTCTTTCTAGGTAACCTTTTTTATGTACGGTTGTGACGTTGGGAGTTTTGCAAATTTCAGGAAATTCACTCCTCAAGATTATTTCAATATTTGATTATATGTATGTGATATGAAGTGTGGTGATATTTTTACTCATCATTAATACTGACATATGGGTATTTCTGAAGGACCAGACAACTTTTTCGAGTCCATTTGTTGTAAAATGTCACTTCACTAAGTTCTTGTTGTCATTTCACTAACTAAGCACTTGTTGTCACTTCACTAACAGCTTGGAATGAGAATGATGTGTTAGTATATGCTGACTTGAGCATTATTTTTATGTTTTGTATATAGTGGTGGTATGGGTTTACTAAAAGTAAATCCAGTATTTAATATTCTGATAATTATTTGCAATTTCACAGAAATAACCGATCGGGAACTCGACCACGAGACGAGAGACGCTCCCAGTACGATCTCGTTTCTGCGAGAAAATGGACTGTTGGCGACGCGCATGCAATGTTCAAACATTGCATGCAATGGGCGAGAGATGGTGGAGCAGCGCATGAGGCGTACGGACGGTGTGGCATGGCGATGCACTGATAGAAATTGTCGCAGGGTGAAAAGCATTCGGACAGGATCTTTTTTCTCACGTATGTGTTACCAGCTTGAAATGATATGGTTTCGATAATCACGTCCGTCCAACGGAGTTGGAGGAGGTTATGTTTTTGCTCTCGTGTGTTCGTGTGTTTTTGTACACGTTAGTTGATTGATAGCTCTCGTGTGTTCGTGTTTTCGTGTACACGTTAGTCGATCCAAAGCTATATATATAGATATACGGGGTGACTTTTAAGCTGTGGCGGAGGTTTGCTATTTTCGATTGCTCT
This sequence comes from Priapulus caudatus, assembly GCF_000485595.1. Lineage (NCBI taxonomy): Eukaryota > Metazoa > Priapulida > Priapulimorpha > Priapulimorphida > Priapulidae > Priapulus > Priapulus caudatus. The sequence goes on along the minus strand of NW_014577190.1, from coordinate 105,266 downwards.
TTCTAGTTGTTATTGTGGCTATGCCGGCATAGGAATGTACGCATCAATCGAATTATGACGGATGAAAGAAATTTGCAAACGAGTATGTCAAGTGCTAACTGTTATCACAAATTCAATCCGTTCAAATTATAAAACCTTTTTTTTGTCATTAATGATTTTTTAGAAAGCCATTTGGAGATGTACAAAATTGTAAAGATCATATTCTTCTGGGCATGGAACACCAGCTCACAGGAATACATGATGCACAACCTTAAAATCAAGTCGTGTAGCACTATTGTGGACTGGAAGAATTTCATCCGTGATGTCTGCAATCACTATTTCGTTCTAAACCCTGTGCGGTTAGGTGGACCAGGTATGTATATTGTAAGCGGGCGAAACCCCACACGCCAGGGAAAGTTATGGCAATGCGAGAACGCAACCGGTG
>NW_014577190.1:94481-103714 GCF_000485595.1 Priapulus caudatus | reverse complement strand
CATATAGCGCTATTATGAGCCCCACGAATTTGAGCCCCGCGAATGACCGGCGGTCGATTAACATGCTTCGTTTACGTACTAAATATGCTTTGCTAATGCTATCAAGCTCACAGATAAACGCAAACAGGTGTAGCTTAATGTAGATATAGTAAATTTTATTGAAACCTCAATCGTTAGCGAAATACTAAACCGAATACACTTTGTGACGCCAGCCATATAGCGCTATTCGTGGGGCTCATAATTTGAGCCCCGCGAATGACCGGCGGTCGATTAACATGCTTCGTTTACGTACTAAATATGCTTTGCTAATGCTATCAAGCTCACAGATAAACGCAAACAGGTGTAGCTTAATGTTAATATAGCTAAATTTTATTGAAACCTCAATCGTTAGCGAAATACTAACCGAATACACTTTGTGCGCCAGCCAGTATAGCGCTATATCATTAGACTAACGTTTGGTCGACAAACACGCTTCGAATTCATACTAAATATGCTTTGCTAATGCTATCAAGCTCACAGATAAACGCAAACAGGTGTAGCTTAATTTAGATATAGTAAATTTTATTGAAACCTCAATCGTTAGCGAAATACTTAACCGAATACACTTTGTGACGCCAGCCATATAGCGCTATATCATTAGGACTAAGTTTGGTCGACAAACACGCTTCGCAATTCATAACTAAATAGCTTTGTAATGCCTATCAAGCTCACAGATAAAGGCAAACAGGTGAGCTTAATTTAGATATAGTAAATTTTATTGAAACCTCAATCGTTAGCGAATACTTCCGAATACACTTTGTGACGCCAGCCATATAGCGCTATATCATTAGACTAACGTTTGGTCGACAAACACGCTTCGAATTCATACTAAATATGCTTTGCTAATGCTATCAAGCTCACAGATAAAGCAACAGGTGTAGCTTAATTCGATATAGTAAATTTTATTGGAAAGCCTCAATCGTTAGCAATATCTAAACCGAATAACTGTGTGAGCGCAGCCATATAGCGCATATTCTGTGGCGCTGCATAATGTTGAGCCCCGCGAACTTGACCGGCGGTCGATTAAACATGCTTCAGTTTACGTACTAAATATGCTTTGCTAATGCTATCAAGCTCACAGATAAACGCAAACAGGTGTAGCTTAATGTAGATATAGTAAATTTTATTGAAACCTCAATCGTTAGCGAAATACTTAACCGAATACACTTTGTGACGCCAGCCATATAGCGCTATATCATTAGCCTAACGTTTGGTCGACAAACACGCTTCGAATTCATACTAAATATGGTTTGCTAATGCTATCAAGCTCACAGATGAACGACAACACGTGTAGGTTAATGTACATATAGTAATTAGGCTTAATAATAATTATTAGTAATCGTTATTAAGCCGAATACACTTTATGTGTGGCGATCGCATATAGGCGCAGTATATACTTGCGTAGATAATAGATAAATAGGCTTAGTCATCAATACGATACGTTCCGATACATTCCCATAGTTTCTTAAATCGGGCGGTAGGTGGCGGTAGTGTAAAACTGCGCCGCCATACTGGACGGAGGAGGAGGCTGAGGAAAAGGGGAAGAAGAGTGATGATGAGGATGAGGAGGCTGAGGAAAAGGGGAAGACGAGCGACGTCATAGTGTATTTGCACCTTCCGGAGTGCTCCGACTCGGACGGCCCAAGGATAGAGAACATGAGTCCCAATAAAACCAATGTGCCTCGTAATCGTGATTCTACAGGCACCAAGGCTATATATATATATAATATCTAACACGATCCCCCAATGCGAGCATCGAATTGTATCCACACCTACGAATACTTCTATTAGTATTACTACAACTACAAGTACATGTTACAATAATTACTACTACTAGTAAGTACTACTACTAGTACTAGTACTACTAAGTACCAGGACTACTACAGTATACTAGTACTAGTATTATTATTAATAATGACGACTCCTGTTAGTGTTACTAGTACTCCTACTAAATATAATTAAATAAAATGCTAACTAAATACGAAATCTATTTACTACTGTAGCGGTCAAGGGTCACCAGGATCACGTGACCCGCGTACCAACGGGATTTGGATGTAAGGTTTCACCTACGTCACGCGACGTGAATCCATGTATCTGGTTTAAGGATTACGTGGCATAACCACGTGACTACTTCACGCGACGTGAATCCCGGTATCTTGTTTGATGATCACGTGGCATAACCACGTGACAACTATTCGTATATATAAGCTGCTGTTTCTCGCAGTAGAGAACACTGGTGGGAGAGCACTGGTGTGAACACTTGTGGGAGCACTGGTGTGAGCACAGGTGCTCCCTTCCAGGTGCTTCGAGATACACAACGCGAGGATCAGCGAGTGGTAAGATAAACGATTACGCTTTTTCACTCCTGGACTCACCCTCTGCCCGGTGCTTACTGACGGCTTGACCGTCTCTGCACGCAGGCATGCTGAGTTTTCGAGTCGCATTGCTTGTTACTGTGTGATTACTGTTTCTGTTTCTGGGCATTAAGTCCAAGTGTGTAGTATTTATGGCCACCGGCCTGTTGGTCGGCGGGCCAATAAAAGCACCGGCGTTCCCGGTTTGAACACTCAACTTGGTATTGTTGTCTTCGGTACCTGCTCGCGTCTGCGTGTGAATCCACGATCGAACCTGTAGCACTTTGAGGCCGTGACTGGCTCAAACGTTACAGTTGGTGTGCGACGTGACCAGGATTCACCACAACAGAGCGAGCAGGAAGACAGCCCTGTGCTGGTGATTCCAGACAGCAGTAACTGTACTTCCGGCAGGGTCGTGTTGGCTTGTGCTCTAAGCAAATGCCACTCGCTACCAGGTCCGGGCAGTAAGCAGGCCGTGCGGCGGCACCCGGCTGTGGTTGCAGGGGCTGGTGAGGACCCCTAGTGTTGCAGTGGCTGAGCGTACGTCCGCTGCCACTGCACCGAACGTCCTGCACTGAAAAAGACACGTCGCAGTGTCCCCTTTCCAAAGAGGGATGATGTCCTTGGCGTCTGCTGCCGCGTAGATAGTTCTACCCGGCAGGAGATAAGCTGCAAGCCCCTCCAGTCTCGGCGGCCAGATCGCTTCTCGGAATTGGGATGCAGAGTAACAACGGGTCTGGGGCTGATGGATGCACTCGCCGACTATTATGTGGGAGCCAGCCGGAAACCATGGGTTTCCCGCGTCGTGAGCCATGAGTCCCATGCTCATCGCTCAGCGATGCTACATGAGATATCTCCCCGTTTGAGGCTGTCCCAAGACGGCAGGACTGCAGTATGAGTGGACGTGCTGGAAAGCTGAGTCGCTCGCCCCACCGTGCCCCAGCACGTCTGCCCCGTGGGCAAGTCTAACGGGTGAGCAGCGAATCGCCCTGACAAGGGGCAACGGGGCGTACATACCCGTCAACCCGGTCTTCGGCAGTTCCTGAGTGAGCACGGGGCGTGTTGTCAGGCCGGGTGAGGATAGCCCCGCCACGGCAATTGGCAAGCCGTGCAGCCTGTGCCAAGTGTTGTCAGCGGCCGGGAGACAGTCGAAGAACTGGCCCGCCACGGTTATTGGCAAAACCGTGCAGTCTGTGCCATAACATCACGTCAGACCGGGAAGAGTTCCCGCCATAACTATTAACGTTATGCGGTCTGTGAGCAACATACCGCACGCTAGGCATAGCTAGGTGTCACGGGTAGTTGATGAATTGGCGGTTGCTGGAAAAAGGAAGGGCGTTACCCTTTCCTTAGCCTCGGCTGGTTACGGACAGTAACCCCGAAGAGCAGGCACGTAAGGCAATTCTCATCCACGCAAGTTGCACTCACGGACGAGTCGGTCAGATAGCCTGGTGTGTCAATCCTAGGACACTGTAAGACGGTTATTGCCGACGTAATGCTTTCCGCACGTGAGACCGATTGAACACAGGCACGGGTGAGGATCACACCTCTCGTCGGTATAGCGACGCCCTGTATATCGCGAGTAATGTGGGCCTGACGCAGTCCTTCAAGTACGAAGTTGTTCCGTAATGGGATTCAGGCGGAATACTACACTTACCTCTGTCCGAGTCGAAGCAGTGGCGCCCCTTTCCGTGCGAGTAAGCGCTCTTGGATAGAGACGTCTGAAACCCGGACACCCCCATTGCCAGCGTAATGGTTTGTTCATGGCAAGGGTGAGAGTGATCACTAACCTCCCACGTGGCAATTAGCGCGTGGTAGTGATTCATTGCATCGACAGTGAACGATGGTAACGTGAAACACACGCTCCGACACATGCATAAGTACTCGGAGGAACGTACATCTGCTGCCGTTGAAAGGTGTTACGATTCCGGACCCAGACTATTTCCGAGGGCAAGCGAAGGTGACACGCGTGGTAGGAAGCAACGAGTCTCCCCTGGGATCCGCAGTCAGGAGGAACCGGCGCTCGAGCAGGGACTGCTTTGCTGCTGAGACGGACATACGCACTTGGAAGTTGCCACCGCGTCTCATAGAGCAGCAGCCTCGGCCTCGCATTGGGCATCGGAGGGTGCAGATGTCGGCTGCGGAGCTCCGTGTCGCGGAGAGCATGATGGAGGCTCGGCTGCTGGATGATACGCACGACCTAATCGCACTACGCGCTACTGTACGGGAGCGTGTAAACATGATAATGTAATAATTTATTGAGACGTAAAAACCGAATATCGTATGTGATGTAAATAATGTATATAATGCAGAAGCGCTATTCATGGTGTGGAAGCACATTGGCAGGGAAAGATTACAAACTTTAACATACCGGAGCTTGCTGAGGTAGCCGTGTTCTTGTGCATCCGTCTCTTATGCTGCGGTTTATTTGACTGGAACTGTAATTAATGGTGAGCGGACAGGCTGCAGGTGGCGCCCTCCATCTAGTAGCACATTTTTGCAGCTATTTTCTTATAAAAATTTCTGGGTCACGCCCCGGCCCAGTGTTGAACACTGGCCGCAGCGCTTACTACCCAAGGACCACGGCCGGAGCCGCTATCCATTCGAAATTTGCGAAATGCTTCTATTTGCGAAATGCTTAGAGTTCAGGAGGGAACATGAATATAAATTTCTATGGACACGACAAGGGAAAATATTACTTAGAAAAAATGTGTTTGGCTTTATCTCAGCTTTTATCTCTAATAATTTCCATATATATGTGTCAGAAACTACATCAGGAAAACTTTGAGTTAACCAAAAAATTGAAGTTGTGTGAGCTTGCTCGCGAGGCCGAGAGAGAGGATATCCACATACAGATGCAGGAAGAGCAGCAGCAGCATCAGCAGCAGCTGAAATTGAAGGTCCAAACCTTTGATGTTCATTCATTTAGGGACGAGATACATTAAACAATTATTACTGTTAATAAAAGTGACACTCTATAAAATCTTATGATTTCATGCTGCAATAATGATTATATGTAAGCTTCATTTTAATTTAATGTTGCCAGCATGGGCGTGGATGGGTATGAGACTCTGCACTCTCAGTCTAAATTTTACGGTTATAATATATTAATGATATTTTGCATTAACCCTTCTACATCCTGGCGGCACCTAGGGCAGCAACGATAGCTTGCCATTCCTGCCAAAGGTCCATCACCCAGCAAAATTAAGAGTTCTTTTCGTTGCTGTTTCCATAGCTTATGAGTTTTACGAGCTGAAACTGCTAGCGTCCTGAAACCCCTCCAACATTCGATCAATATGCACCGTCACATTAAAAAGTCAGCGTCTGTTATCTTAGGCTGAGAACAAGGCGCAAGAGGACTACAGAACCATTGCCTGCCTCAAGCAGAAATTAGAAAACGAAGAAATAAAAAATATTGAGCTAAGGCTGGAGCTAAGGCACGCTCTAGTGCACAGCCTACACACCGAGAAGGTGGGACATGCTGAGTGCAAATTATTAATTAGTTGTATTTACGACGCCCAACTCCCCTGACAAAATGCAACGTGTTTCGGCGACAAAGGATCCAATTCCTGGGCCTGCCGCAACTTCTCCACTGAAAATCCGCTAAGACTAAGACCCGGCCCATCCGAGACGCCGGGGGCCACCTCCGCCGAGGTAGTACATAATCTACAAAAGAATTGTGGCAAACTCGACATAGATAGAATTGAGGCAGCTCCTGCATCTTTTGAATGGTCTTTTCCAGCTAAGATAACAGACGCTGACTTTTTAATGTGACGGTGCATATTGATAGAATGTTGGAGGGGTTTCGTAACGCTAGCAGTTTCAGCTCGTAAAACTCATAAGCTATGGAAACAGCAACAAAAAGAACTCTTAATTTTGCTGGGTGATGGACCTTTGGCAGGAATTGGCAAGCTATCGTTGCTGCCCTAGGTGCGCGCAGGATGTAGAAGGGTTAATGAAAAATAACATTAATATATTATGTAACCAAGACTGAAAGTGCAGAGTCTCATACCCATCCACGCCCACGCTGGCAACATTCAATTAAAATGAAACTTACATATAATCATTATTGCAGCATGAAATCATAAGATTTTTATGAGTGTCACTTTTATTAACAGTAATAATTGTTTAATGTATCTCGTCCCTAAATGAATGAACATCAAAGGTTTGGACCTTCAATTTCAGCTGCTGCTGATGCTGCTGCTGCTCTTCCTGCATCTGTATTGTGGATATCCTCTCTCTCGCTCTGCGAGCAAGCTCACACAACTTCAATTTTTTGGTTAACTCAAAGTTTTCCTGATGTAGTTTCTGACACATATATATGGAAATTATTAGAGATAAAAGGCTGAATAAAGCCAAACACATTTTTTTTAAGTAATATTTTCCCTTGTCGTGTCCATAGAAATTTATATTCATGTTCCCTCCTGAACTCTAAGCATTTCGCAATAGAAGCATTTCGCAAATTTCGAATGGATAGCGGCTCCGGCTCGTGTCCTTGGGTAGTAAGCGCTGCGGCCAGTGTTCAACACTGGGCCGGGGCGTGACCCAGAAATTTTTATAAGAAAAGTGCTGCAAAAATGTGCTACTAGATGGAGGGCGCCACCTGCAGCCTGTCCGCTCACCATTAATTACAGTTCCAGTCAAATAAACCGCAGCATAAGAGACGGATCACAAGAACACGGCTACCTCAGCAAGCTCCGGTATGTTAAAGTTTGTAATCTTTCCCTGCCAATGTGCTTCACACCATGAATAGCGCTTCTGCATTATATACATTATTTACATCACATACGATATTCGGTTTTTACGTCTCAAAATAATTATTACATTATCATCGTTACACGCTCCCGTATCAGTAGCGCGTAGTGGCGATTAGGTCGTGCGTATCATCCAGCAGCCGAGCCTCCATCATGCTCTCCGCGACACGGAGCTCCGCAGCCGACATCTGCACCCTCCGATGCCCAATGCGAGGCCGAGGGGCTGCTGCTCTATGAGACGCGGTGGCAACTTCCAAGTGCGTATGTCGCGTCTCAGCAGCAAAGCAGTCCCTGCTCGAGCGCCGGTTCCTCCTGACTGCGGATCCAGGGAGACTCGTTGCTTCCTACCACGCGTGTCACCTTCGCTTGCCCTCGGAAATAGTCTGGTCCGGATCGTAACACCTTTCAACGGCGCAGATGTACGTTCCTCCGAGTACTGTATGCATGTGTCGGAGCGTGTGTTTCACGTTACCATCGTTCACTGTCGATGCAATGAATCACTACCACGCGCTAATTGCCACGTGGGAGGTTAGTGATCACTCTCACCCTTGGCATGAACAAACCATTGACGCTGGCAATTGGGGGTGTCCGGGTTTCAGACGTCTCTAATCCAAGAGCGCTTACTCGCACGAAAGGGGCGCGCACTGCTTCGACTCGGACAAGAGGTAAGGTAGTATTCGCCTGAATCCCATTACGGAACAACCTTCGTACTTGACGGACTGCGTCGGCCCACCATTACCCGCGATATACAGGCGTCGCTATACCGACGGAGAGGTGTGATCCTCACCCGTGCCTGTGTTCAATCGGTCTCACGTGCGGAAAGCAATTACGTCGGCAATAACCGTCTTACAGTGTCCTAGGATTGACACACCCAGGCTATCTGACCGGACTCGTCCGTGGAGTGCAACTTGCGTGGATGAGAATTGCCTTACGTGCTCTCTTCGGGGTTACTGTCCGTTAACCAGCCGAGGCTAAGGAAAGGGTAACGCCCTTCCTTTTCCAGCAACGGCCAATTCATCAACTACCCGTGACACCTAGGCTATGCCTAGCGTGCGGTATGTTGCTCAGCAGACGCGCATAACGTTAATAGTTATGGCGGGAACTCTCGCGGTCTGACGTGATGTTATGGCACAGACTGCACGGTTTTGCCAATAACCGTGGCGGGCCAGTTCTTCGACTGTCTCCCGGCTGCCCACCGTTGGCACAGGCTGCACGGCTTGCCAATTGCCGTGGCGGGGCTTCCTCACCCGGCGCTGACAACACGCCCCGTGCTCACTCAGGAACTGCGAAGACCGGGTTGACGGGTATGTACCCCCGTTGCCCCTTGTCAGGGCGATTCGCTGCTCCACCGTTAGACTTGCCCACGGGGCAGACGTGCTGGGGCACGGTGGGGCGAGCGACTCAGCTTTCCAGCCGCTCCACTCATACTGACGTCCTGCCGTCTTGGGACAGCCTCAAACGGGGAGATACTCATGTAGCATCGCTGACGATGAGCATGGTACTCATGGCTCAACGACGCGGGAAACCCATGGTTTCCGGCTGGCTCCCACATAATAGTCGGCGATGCATCCATCAGCCCCAGACCCGCTTGTTACTCTGCCATCCCAATTCCGAGAGCCGATCTGGCCGCCGAGACTGGAGGGGCCTTGGGCTTATCTCCTGCCGGGTAGAACTATCTACCGGCAGGCAAGACGCCAAGGACATCAATCCCTCTTTGGAAAGGGGACACTGCGACGTGTCCTTTTTCAGTGCAGGACGTTTCGGTGCAGTGGCAGCGGACGTACGCTCAGCCACTGCAACACTAGGGGTCCCTCAGTCCAGCCGGTGCACCACGCCTGGTGCCGCCGCAAGCCCGAGCTGTTTACTGCCGCGGACCTGGTACGAGTTGCATTTGCTTAGAGCACAAGCCAACACGGGGACCCCCCTGCCGGAAGTCACAGTTACTGCTTGTGTCTGAAATCAACCAGCAACAGGGCTGTGCTCCTGGCGTCTGTGTGGTAATCTCACGATCGACATGGGACCGTGGATAGCTTTGAGGGCTTCCGCTCTTCGTCTTTGTGTGAATCCGCCGTCGCTGCCTGGTCAC
>NW_014577190.1:65659-94471 GCF_000485595.1 Priapulus caudatus | reverse complement strand
CGGGTTTTCAGTGGAGAAGTTGCGGCAGGCCCAGGAATTGGATCCTTTTGTCGCGAAACACGTTGCATTTTTGTCAGGGGGAGTTGGGCCGTCGTACCCCTTTGTGCTTAAGGGGGGCCTTTTATATCGTGTCGCAAAGGATGGACATAGGAATAGGATCTACATTCCGGTGGGGTTCCGTAATCGGGTATTAAGTTTTTTTCACACGCAGCCTACAGCGGGACATTTTGGATTTCGGAAGACATTAGCTAGGATAGCGACTGTCGCTTTTTGGCCCCTAATGTCGAGAAGTATCCGGGATTACGTGAAAGCTTGCCCGACGTGTATAGGGTCGTGAAACCATCATATCGCAAACAGGTGGGTTTTATGCGGACGACTGAGTCATCATACCCGGGGGAAAAAGCCGCTATTGACCTGATGGGTCCGTTACCCCTGTCGTACGGCAGACACGAATACATATTGGTGATTACGGATCACTTCTCTAAATGGTCACAACTCATTCCCTTAAGGAAAGCTACAGGCAGTAATGTGGCATTGAGTCTGGACAGATCGTTTTGTGCGGTTTTTGGGCCCCCTCGCTGGCTGATCTCAGACAATGGGGCGCAGTTTCGGTCCAAGGCCTTTGCGGCCGTTTGTGAGCGGTGGGGGATACGGCACAAGCTGATTACGGCATATAGGCCGCAGGCGAATTGGGTTGAACGGGTTAACCGGAATATTAAGGCTATGATGCAGTCGTACGTTGCTAGTGACCATAGAACATGGGATGTACATTTATCAGACTTACAATTCGCATTGAACTCGGCGAAGCATGATACTACGGGGCACACGCCGGCTGAAATTTTTCTGGGCCGTAGATTATGTTCGTATTTTGACCTCCGGTTAGGGGGGGAGGAGAGAGTTTCGAACCCGCTGTACAAACGAGTTAAGGCCAAGCAACAGGCCGCAGCAGCTAAATCGAAGCTATATTATGACACCCACCGCCGGGGCAGCACAATCGCGCCAGGGGCCCGAGTTATGTTGAAGACGCACCCGCTGTCAGACGCACGAAGGAATTTTAGTGCGAAGCTAGCCCCTCGGTTCAAGGGTCCCTATACAGTGCTAAGAATGACGTCACCCTTGAACGCTGTTCTAGCAGACGCTGATGGCAAAGAGCGGGGGTGCCATATCGACCAGCTGAAACTGGTCGGGTAATGGATCGCATCGGTCCAGTGTAAATACGTCCGAGTGAATACATAACTCGGCAGGGGAAGAGCAAAAATATCCTGCCAGTTATGCGCGAACGATTGTGTTGCGCTATGAGCAACGGTAGCGGCAGCACATAACCAATGCTATGAGAAGTGTACGTAGTGCATTTAGCATGTGATATGATCGGCCTTACACTCTCTCTCCCGGGACTCTGCTTCGAAGGAGGGGAGAATGTAAGGTGTCTACCGTCAACTACGAGTCGAAGCCATTCTACGTGATTCGACAGGATTCACCTACAGGCTTCGACCCCGAATCCACGGCAAGCCAGGCAAGGCCACGGCTGCCAGCTTATATAAGGACGAGCGTAAAATTGTAAATATCTGTGTATTAATTTAGAGTAGACCATTTATTTGCATTTAATACGGTAGATTTTTATTGTAAAACTGAAAAGACTAACAAAATTAATTCAATTTAAAAGTTGGATGGTAAGCTGTAATTTTTTTGCAGGTTTTCCTGGAAGGAAGACTAGCCACGATGATGGAAGAACTACTGCTTCTGCAAAAGGAGAGGAAATACATGCAGATGCAGAATGCATCTTATCGTGGCCAAGTAGAGGTAGGAACAGCAAGAACTTGTTTTAAATATGCTGGACGGCGGCGCTCCCTCGCCCGATGCACCTTGGATGAACTGTCCAACGGTGGAATGGAGGAAGCCCGCCGCCGCCGCCGCCGCTGCTACCACCATCACCATCATATGATAAGTCAGAGGTGAGAGGAAGCCCGCCGCTACCACCACCATCATATGATAATTCAGAGGTGAGAGGACGCCCGCCGCCGCCGCCGCCATCATATGATGAGTCAGAGGTGAGAGGAAACCCGCCGCCGCCACCACTGCCGCCATCATATGATAAGTCAAAGGTGAGAGGAAGCCCGCCGCCGCGCCGCCGCCGCCGCCGCCACCGCCACCATCACCATCACCATCACCACCGCCGCCGCCGCCGCCACAAGTTATACATGAGAGATTCGTTGAAAATGCTGTGAACGTTCCATGTTTGTCTTGTCATTTGTGAGGTTAAGGCCCATAGCGAGTTTTACTTTCAAGTGTGCAAATTCTACTGTCCCCGTAAGTATCTGTCGAAGAGAGCTATGGTTGGTAGCCTGAAGACGACGTTTGATTCAACAAATGAATTTTGGATCTGTTGAGCTGCTGCGTCTGGTATTTTCAGCGTGTGATTGAAGTCGTTTAGAAGAAATCACCCATTTCATGAGAAATCTCACGTTGAGGATTAAGCTTGAATTCGAAGATTCTTTCCGTCAAAGATACATCGTTGTAATCGTAGAAACGATCGATCTACGGGAAGAAATCACAACTCTTGAGCAAACACATGAGAAGCTGGGCATGCGTCGCCTTATAAGTGCTGAGTAACACGAGAAGGTAAGCTGGCTGAACTGTAGAGCATGGCCGGGTCACTTCGTTAAGAAGTATCAGCGATTGGCTGTTTGACCTCGTGTATAGTGTTAAGCTGGATGAACTAGAATTATTTGTCTATATGGCACCAATAATATTATAACTACATAGAAATAAATTAAAAATAAATAATAATAACAGGATCCTACATATCCCGAATGTACCAGAATGAATAGACAACATTGATACACTTGACAATGTATTACATAATATGTCACATTGTGTAACATATGTACAGATTAACCGTCTTTGAAGAATGTATAAGATTTAGATGAGAACCCAATCTCTAATATTTGTTAATAATTTCTATCTGCATATAGAGACGTGTCACCGTTCTAAAGAAATATATACGGTGGCGGCCTCTAGCCTCGCGTTAGTGATGGGCGCCAGCGGAGGTGTGTTTGCCCTCGCTAGCATGGGCGTGGCCCTAACCTTGACGATGGCCGGATGGCGGAGCTGGATCCGCTTCTTCAGCATCTTCTGCTACGCTATCTGCACATAGAGACGTGTCACCAATCTAAAGAAATATCGCACCACCGCCATTAGATGGGTACCATGTCTCTGTGCTTTATACGTAATTTTCATTAATACGTAGAGACAGTGTGATGACTAAGATCGTGATCACGTGAACGCTCCCGCGTGCGCGCAAAAGCCCGCAAAGTAGTCCTAAGTAGGGAAAGAAGGCGAAGAAGAGGGCGCGTACTGTGTTAGATTGGGTTGAACATGTCGTTAGATTACCTTTTCTCACAACCACCTTACCAAATCGACAGTTATCGCAACAACAGTCTAACTTTATAACTCATGAACTACGTAATTTAGTACAAAGTGGGGCTATTAGCCCGGTCTCTCATATACCGTATTTTGTTTCACCTATTGGATGTGTTCCCAAAAAGAATAAAAAGCTGGGACCTTGCCTTATTCCTGTAGGGTACAAACATCCATCAGACAACATATTTTACAATCAAGTACAGCCATTCAGGTCCTAGCGAAGTAGTAATACAAAATATAGCAAACCTAGCACCAAACAAGAACAACCAACACGGTGACGCCACCTCACAGTGCGCCACCGAGATAAACCGAGGTCACTCCATGCTAGACTGACTACAATCTGTCAATGTGAGAGCATGACACTAGCATAAAAAAACAGTATATATGCGCTAAAACACTTAACTTTCAGACCTATACCATCCATGCCCCCCCCCCAGTCTAACAAGGTATTTATATAAATAAATCCAAAAGAAATTTTGTGTGGGAAAATATATAGACCTGTACTCTGTAGTTTTAACAATTCTTTTTTGCTGTATTAGGAAACAAGTAACCCACTACCAAAATTGCCAGCATCATCACCACCTGATAAGTAAGCTCTATACAGCATGTTATATAATTTTTAGCTCATCTGACGTAGTCACCAAGGTGGGAAAATTTCCGCAGACTGAACAATCAGTCTTTGACTTTTTGGATGTCGTAGTTGAGACCAGGGATATAGACGAGTTCATTAGTGAAGCGATGAGGGAAGAGCTCATGATGGCCCATCAAGATTCCAGAGCTGATGAGAAGATAGTACAGGAGCTTCTATTAAGTTCTGCCCAAAAAGACCCAGGGCTGAAGAAGGATCTCAAAGAACACCAATCTTTCAGAAACATCCGACAGGGGGCAGCACCTGAGGAACCTGAGTTTATTATGAAGCAACTACCAGACTATCCTGTATGGCTGCTGATCAAGACAACAACTGCTATGAACAAGATGTCTTGGTCGATTGCAGTCAACACTGAAGAATTAGTCTACAACATTGATAATCCGTTCATCTCCCTGATAGAAACAGACACTAAATGGGCTCTCTCACAAAGTCCTACACAACAGATCACCACAAGCCAGGGGCGTAAATCCGTACTGATGATGACGCGAAGGGGGGGTCAGGGGGGCCTTCCCCCAGCAAATTTTTGAAATTAGAACCCCTCAGATGCGTTTTCTGCGCGAGCAGGGGGGGGGGTCCGGGCCCCCTGGACCCCTCCCCCTCTGTACACGCCCCTGCAGTAATTGAAATTATTTAGGTCTGCCCATGTCTCCATAATTAGCTGAACTTTCAAGTGGGGCACGGAGGAAGGAGTTTTTTTTTTAATCTCAGGGGGGGATATTTGTACAGGCCATCCCCCCCTCCTTCAAGAGCGGGGGGGTGCATCCCCCCCATCCCCCCGGGATTTACGCCCATGCCACAACCTATCACATATGCTACATGTACACGAGAAAGCTCTGGGTCTCCTCTCTCTGTGGTCGCATCAGTTTGATACAGATTCAGACACGAGTTTAGAGAATTGCACAAAATCTTATTGAAAACACTTCTTAACTTGCTTGCTAGTTCATATGGAAGACAAAGAGGTGACGAGTCCAACACTTTCCCAGCTCCGTTACGCCTACATGGAAGTGATGAGGGGTGGTATAACAGATGCGGATCCTCTAAAAATAACAGCAAAGTGGGAGCCAGTCATTAGAACCAGGCTTCAGGCTTGGGTAGTGAAGAGTGTTTGAGACCTTAAAAATGAGCCTGTGCCCTCCCCTGAGGGTAGGCGCCGGGTACCTGGTTCCTGAAGAAAACGCAGAAGCAGAGGCAGAAGCTGAATATATACCATCGGACTATCAGACCAGAGATCATTACTATAGACTTCTCTCCTGGATAGATGGCTCAGACGTTAAGAGATTTGAGGCGGCACTGAATCTTGGCTACCTGCATGTCAGTGCTCCACAACAGAGACGAAGGAGATCAAAATCATTCTAATCTAAAAATTCAAGCTCTAAACGAAGAAAAATTAGTAAAAAACTCCGTATCATGAAGCAATTTTCAGGTTACCGTTTGGATCTATTAGATAGAGGTTTAAAAACAGTATTCTCAGATGATTTCCATGTAGAAACGATGTTCGAAATGGACTTCAAGACAGTGTGTTAGATCATCCCAGGATCAGGAGCAGGTCATCAAGTTACTATCAAGCATCTTGACATTAGTGCCAAGGAAAGGAATCCAGTGCTAGGAGAGACCGAAACTAGCTTCACAACAGAGCGAAGAGAGATTTCAGGATTTATGCACGACATGACATGCGAAATTCTCTTTCCTGGAAGGGACTCCTGATTTTATTGTCTGGAAGGAAGAAAAAGCTTTTGTGGTCAAAGTAAAAACTCTCTGGACAGAGGGATCCAAAGTTCCAAAAAGTGTTGTGAAGGCCATTTATGCCAAATACGCTTTTTAGTCCCGCGAAACTACCTGATGAAATTATGCGAAAACTCTCAGCTGCACAACATGTGTATGATAAAATACGTCTTGCTGCAAATGAGGCTGGCATAATCATAAGAGACGAGCAACGCAGCTTAGATAAGAAAAATGTCAGAGCAGCTCTGGTAAAAGCAGGCTATGGTTTAATCAGAAACTCACACGATCCAATAATGTCAACTAAATATAAGATGTATGTGTGTAGAAAAAAACATGCAGACGACTTCTTCCAGCAAGGTAAAGATCAATTGAGCCGGAAATGAATCGACATTTTTCGGAAATGCTGAAAGCGTACTGTCGTAATTCATTACGGCGATTCCCATCTAGCTATTCAGCGCCCTTGAAAAGAAAGGACCTGTACCGCAGAAGTTTTAACTATGCAAGGTTCGCCGCAGCGGGAGAGTACGGACGGCCGTCGTGCCGTTCCAATGCTCTTAGCTGCTGGCCAGGAGGCTGAAACCTCAGGGTCCGGGACCAGTGCTCAGGACCAGGGATCACCAGGCTCCATCTCTTCGGAAAAACGAAGAGTTTCGATAGTAAGAAATTGTTTGTATCGGAAACATGGCAAGAAGATTTTATGATACGAGAATTCTTGTACAAAGAAGAGCCGCTCGGAGGAGAAGAAATCACATCAAGATAAGAAAAGCCTGCTCAGTATTAGCAAAACTTCCAGCGGAATTTACGTATACAAAACCGACGATCGAGTTAACGGTTATTTTTTGGTAAATAACCTAGATACGTTACTTAGTATTAGCAAAAAGTGGCCTTTTAAAAAAAAATCATATTATTCGGAGATACAACTCGGTAAAGCGTACAGAAGGTGTTGAATAAACGTTAATTTACTACTCATGCAACCACGGACTATTACAGCGGACAAGGTTAGACAGCATGGACTCGACGATGTCAAGCGTTTAAAAGCAACAGGAGAATACCCAAGACAGCTAACGAAATCCGTGAAATCTGGACTGTGGAAGTATGCGCTGTATTTTACCCTCATTGGTATGTATTGCGCATGCAGCTGTAATGTTTATTAATACATTAACAGAAAGCCAGTATATTATGAATTTTTCCCATGCAATTTCATAATACGGTTACACACTTAAATATTTGCTTATGTATATAATTAATTTGTTGTGTACATTAACGTATAAATCACAACACACGTAAACTGGTTTCTGTGAGAATTATAGTGTTCTAAATTGTAGTACATCTGTGTTTCACGAAATGTGTTGTGGTAGATTGGGAATCCAAAGAAGAAGGGACATCTGAGGCGTTGCATCTTTACCGAAGAAGAAAAGGAGCAGGTTTTTAATGACTGTCATAATTCAGAACATTGTGCACATTTGGGTAAGAACAATGTAATAACAAGTGCCGGCAAATTTTTATTGGATAGGAATGGTAAAGTACATTGAAGACAGGATTCGTCGTTGTGACCAGTGCCAAAGAATGGAACAAATTAAGACGATATTTGTGTAAACTTACGTCAGAACTAGCATGGAGCAACAACAATGATTAAAATAAACGATGATTATTTGCAATCTGACATCGCTGAGAAACAAAGCGCGAATGAACATAGACTGTCCCGATTGGAGAGACAACCGTCGTGGGTCGCGGGCAGGACCGGTTTTGGAGAGGAAGGTGGGTGTGCACCAGCCGAGTCAACGGGCACCGCGCCGCCATTACTCCCATGTGCTTCAGGGCGGGAATTTGATGATGTGACGGTAGATCATGACACGCATGACTTGAACATAGCTGCTGAACCTAACATTGGTGTGAACAGCCAGCATGAGCCCCGGAGGCCCGGTCCCGTCATTCGCTTAAATGAATACGTCACCGACGATATCCAAGGGGAGTTTCAGACCATAAGAGACACTCTACAGCGCGTGAAACTGCAACCGGACTTTCGTCTGAATGAGACTAAGAGCGGTATTAACCGCGAAGATCAACAAACGTTCAACGTGGTCAGTCGGTCCGCACGTTATGTGGAAACTGGACTGGAAATTATCGATACTATTGACAGTGACACTACGGATCAAAACGTCAATGACTCTCTTGCAACCATTTGTTTGTAACGCTGTGTGGACATATGCGCTACTTGCAGGATGAGTATTCAGGTATGTTAGTGCAAGGTCAGTTTGGCAGGAACACGTCAAAGTTATTTAAGTCCTTACAGAAGAATACATCAGCGTTCAACCCACAGTCGCTTGAACACTTACGGGCAGCAGTGGCAGTGATGTCAGTACGACCAATCCAGCAAGGGGGCGTAGTTATTCGCCTGGTTCCAGTTCCGGATATGCTAACACTAACAGTTACTCGCGGGGACGTAGATACAGCAACAATTGGTCCGGCAGAAGTCGGGGATTTCACTTCTATGGGCAGCCCGATGCATTTCAAAGTATGCAGAGAAATATACCGATGCAGCGACCTCATGCTCCATCGGCATCCGGAAACAATTATGAATCGTAGTGTAAGGCATTTATGTGTCGTTCAACACACTCGGTTTTGCGCAGGTTCCCTGTCAGCGCATTTGCCCACCTGGCGAAACATACACGCACCAAGTACTGTGTTAGATTGGGTTGAACATGGCGTTAAATTACCTTTTCTCACAACGCCACGGAAATCGTGCTTACCAAATCGACAGTTATCGCAACAAAAGTCTAACTTTATAACTCATGAACTACGTAATTTAGTACAAAGTGGGGCTATTAGCCCGGTCTCTCATATACAGTATTTTTGTTTCACCTATTGGATGTGTCCCCAAAAAGAATAAAAAGCTTAAGACTTATTGTGGACCTTCGGGACCATCCATCACTGCGCTTCATTAACAGATAAACGTTTATGAATTATTTATGCTTTATACATAATTTACATTACTACGTAGAGACTGTTGCTGACTATAAGGTCGTGTCACGTGAACGCTGCCGCACGCGCGCGCAAAAGCCAGCTTCTAAACTGTCATTTGATGTCAAGATGGCAAAGGTAATAAACGTGGAACGCTATCGCAGCGGCAGCGCGAGGAAGCGGTCACGGTAGGCGATAACTCCTTAATTCTCATATCTTAGTCTGCGCTTCGTTAACGGATAAACGTATAATACATGTAGATGGCTGTTTATATAGACGCTCCTATGTTATCCAAATAATTAGTTAAATCTGTATAGCGTCTGTCTCTGCAGACATGATCCTGCCGCCTCTTCAAATTCGGGACGAATACTCCTAGGTTGCGCAATGCGCCTCTGTCCTTGCCTACCCACACGAAGAACGTGGGTTTTATTTGTGACCGATGTAAAATATACCTAGCTCCGTATGTAGGGAAACTCTGCCCAACACTGGATCACTCTCTCCCCCTAGGACTAGGAGCAAACCTCCCCCATCCCACCACATAACGAAGCTCTATGACAGATTAGGTTTGTATGAGGTGGATGACCGTACGTAGCTAACTGTGAGCGTGCGTCTGTCAGTGTGTGAGTGTGACACTAGCATGCAAAACAGTCGCGGCTCTGGCTGCTTACAAACAGGAAACTATAGAACCAAGTTCTACAATTCCATGGTGCTGGCAATGCACTGTAAGACTGCCAAGAAACCGTACGCCTCTCGTCAGAATGAACAAGTGTCAGTGACTATGATGATGGCAGTCTTAGGACTCGTTAGTTTCATTGCGAGTGTATAACTGATATGTTAAGCCGAATATTACTTCAGGACTCCAGGTGCAGAATATTTGCATGCAGCTATAGCATGCAAGGATGCATTACAACTAGCAGTTAATGACAAGAATATCCTCATGATGTAAGAAAGTGGTGATATATTGATTGATATCTAATGCATTGGTTTAGCACAGATATCTCCCAACCCTATTCCACCCCACCCCCTGCGTTTCAAAGTTCCAATACCTATACGCACAGCTAGCAGTTAATAAGTTAACCCTATGACTGTCCTCAAGATATACGCAATATATATTGGTTTAGCACAGATAATTCCCAACCTATACTCAGGGATGAGAATCTTCCGCGGATCCGCGGAAATCCGCGGATTTCACAGTCCCAGGGTCGATTTTGTGAAACGTCTAAATCCGTTGAAAGAAAATTTTAGGGAGGGTTAGAATGTACAAATTTTCATTTTACAGTCCAACAGTACCTTGTACTATTTAATAACATTGTAATATAGTTCGCTTTACAATATAGACACGGCTTAGTTCACTGTTTGAGATTGTCAGACGTTGGCCAGTGTGTGCGTTTATTTGATGCTGCAAGTGTGTGTGTATGTGTGCTGTGCGTGCTACGCACGCCGTATATATATAGTACGCGATCGATATATCGTGTACATCAAAAGCCGCCGCGTCACGCGTGGCGTTGAGGCTAGTTTTATGAAGTAGCCGGTCCAGGCTCTGCGACCGTTTCACGTGGTAGGAAACGTAGGTAGGGGGCCTACGAACTGTTTCACTTCTGTTCGATCTGCCAGGAGCTGCAAGATCAGATTAAAGATCTGCCAGGAGCTGCAAGATCAAATGAAAGAACTGGAGATGCGAACCATAGCTTCAAACAAGAAGGTACACTCTGGGATCCTTGCTGAAGTAACAGTCTTTACCTTGGACTTACCTTTACCTTCAACAGTCTTGAATATAGTTGGCACTTTGTGAAGAAAAATCAAGAGTAACTTGTGTCCGCCCATAGTTGGGACCACTAACTCTGACAATTCATTTATTGTTTAGTTGAGTATATGAGTCACGTGAGATGAATCCATTATGATTGTTAAAAATTACCCAAGTTGCTAGTATGTGATATGCCCTGATTTTCAGTGCTTTCATATCAACAAGAACTTTGCAATCACTCTGCTGTTTGGTGTACATAGAAATTTAGAGCTTTTTAATTTTCCTGTTGTAGATAGCTTTGCATCATTTGTCTTTATTCGCTGTAGGTCGATGACCGGCTTGTAAGGCTGGAAGTCTCAGTGGATGACCTCACCAAAATACAGGTATTGAGTTCAGATCAGAAACAAATCAGCTGTTTTGTGCTAGAAAAGGCACGCGGGAAGCTCAGATCGCTAAAAGCTTAAAGATCTGCGATGTTACTCTCATTATTCATCGTAAGGCAGCCACCGGGAATTTTTCTAACCAATGTCCTAAGTAAAATAGTTGAAAAATTAATCTGGAAACGCAAACAAAAAAGCATGGATACGTGTCAAAATCAATGTGGGGGGACGAAGGGATACAGCACAACTGACCACTGAGGGAGATTATTGACAAACACCGGGAACAAAAGAAAAAGAACGAAGAAGGTGAACGAGTCCACACGTTCCACCCGTACGCCTACATGGGAAGTGATGAGGTGTGGTATAACAGATGCGGATCCTGCTAAAAATAACAGCAAAGTGGAGCCAGTCATTAGAACCAGGCTAACAGTCTTGGTAGTGAAGAGTGTTTGAGACCGTTAACAATGAGCCTGTCCCGTCCCTGAAGGTAGGCGCCGGTAGCCTGGTTACTTGGAAGAAAACGCAGAAGCAGAAGGCAGCGCCTGAATATAATTACCATCGGACTACTCAGAAGAACGATCATTACTATAGACTTCTCTCCTGGAGTAGATGGCTGCAGTACGTTAAGAGATTTGAGGTGGCTACTGAAATCTTGCTACCTGCAGTGTCAGGTGCTCCACAACAAGAGACGAAGGAGATCAAAATCATTCTAATCTAAAAATTCAAGCTCTAAAGCGAAGAAAAATTAGTAAAAAAACTCCGTATCATGAAGCAAATTTCAGGTTAACCGTTTGATCTATAGATTTAGAGGTTTAAAACAGTATTCTCGAGATGATTTCCATGTAGAAACGATGTTTCGAAATGGAGCTTCACAGACAGTGTGTTAAGCATCAATCCCAGGATCAAGGAGCAGGTCATCAAGTTACTATCAAGCACTTGACATTAGTGCCAAGGAAAGAATCCAGTGCTAGGAGAGACCGAAACTAGCTTCACAACAGAGCGAAGAGAGATTTCAGGATTTATGCACGACATGACATGTCGAACATCTTGCTTTCCGGAAGGGACATCACTGATTTTAAATTGTCTGGAAGGAAGAAAAATGCTTTTGTGGTCAAAAGTAAAACTCTGCTGACAGAGGGATCCAAAGTTCCAAAAGTTGTTGTGAAGGCCATTTATGCCAATATACGCTTTTAAGTCGCCGCGAAAACTACCTGATGAAATTAATGCGAAACTCTCAGCTGCACCAAACATGTGTACGATAAAATACGTCTGCTGTAAATGAGGCTGGCATAAATCATAAAAAAACGAGCAAGCGCAGCTTTAGAAAAATGTCAGCGCAGCTCTGGTAAAAAGCAGGCTATGGTTTAACAAAACTCACACGAATCGGCAATAATGTCCATAAATAATAAGATGTATGTTGTAGAAAAAAACAATGCAGACAGACTCTTCCAGCAAGGTAAAGATCAAATTACCGGAAATGAATCGACATTTTTCGTGAAATGCTGAAAGCGTAGCTTCGTAATTCATTACGGCGATTACTCCATCTAGAATTCAGCGCCACTTGAAAAGAAAGGAACACTGTACCGCCAGAAGTTTTAAACTATTGCAAGTTCGCATCGCAGCGGGAGAGTACGGATCGGCCGCGGTGCCGTTCCAATGCTGCTTAGCTGCTGGCCAGGAGGCTGAAACGCTCAGGGTCCGGGACCAGCTGCTACCGGACCAAGGAATCAGCCAGGCTCCATCTCTTCGGGAAAAAGAAGAGTTTCGATAGTAAGAAATTGTTTGTAATCGAAACATGGCAGAAGATTTTATGATAACGAGAATTCTTGTAACAAAGAAGAGGCGCTCGGAGGCAGAAAGGAAATCACATCAAGATAAGAAAAGCCTGCCAGTATTAGCAAATTCGCAGCGAATTTAGCGTATACAAAACCGACGATGCGAGTAACGTTATTTTTGGTAAATAACCTAATAGTTCTTAGTATTAGCAAAAAGTGGCCTTTTAAAAAAAAAATCAATATAATTCGGAATACAACCGTAAAGCGTACAGAAAGGTTGTTGAATAAACGTTAATTTACTAAATCATGCAAACCCACACGGACTATTACAGCGGACAGTTAGACCAGTATGGACTCGACGATGTCAAGCGTTTAAAAGGCAATAGGAGAATACCAAGACAGCTAACGAAAAATCTGTGACAATCTGGACTGTGGAATATGCCTGTATTTTACCCTCATTGGATGTATTGCGCATGCAGCTGTAATGTCTTATAATACATTAACACGAAAAGCCAGATATATTATGAATTTTTCCCGATGCAATTTCAATAATTACGGTTACACACTTAAATATTTGCTTATGTATAGTAATTAATTTGTGTGTACATTAACGTATAAATCACGTAACAACACAACGTAAACTGGTTTTCTGTGAGAATTAGAGGTTCTAAATTGTAGTACATCTGTTGTTTTCAGCAGAAATTTTGTGGTAGATTTGGAATCCAAAGAAAGAATGGTCATCTGGGCGTGCACTTTAACGAAGAAGAAAAGGAGCAGGGTTTTTAATATGACTGTCTATAATTCAGAACATTGTGCACATTTGGGTAAGACAATGTAATAAAAGTCCGGCAATTTTTTTGGGTAGGAATGGTAAAGTACATTGAAGACAGTTCGTCGTTTGTGACCAGTGCAAAAAATGGAACAAATTAAGACGATATGTGTGAAACTTACGTCAGAACTGGCATGGAGGCAACAACAATGATTAAAATAAACGATGATTATTTCAATCTGAAACATCGCTGAGAAACAAAGCCGAATGGAACATATGAACTGTCGCCGATTGGAGAGACAACGCGTCGTGGGTCGCGGGCAGGAAACCGGTTTGGAGAGGAAGGTGTGTGTCACGCAGCCGATCAACGGGCACCGCGCGGCCATTACTCCATGTGCTTCAGTGGTCGGGAATTTGATGATGTGACGGTAGATGCACACACCAATGACTGTGAACATAGCTTTGCTGAACCTAAACATTGTGTGAACAGCCAGCATGAGCCCCCGAGGCCCGTCCCGTATTCGCCTTAAATGAATACGTCACGCGACGATACCAAGGGAGTTTCAGACCAATAAGAGACGACTCTAGCAGCGCAGTGAAACTACAACCGGACTTTCGTCTGAATGAGACTAAGAGGCGGTATTAACCGCGAAGATCAACAAACCCGTTTCACCGTGCATCGGTCCGCTCGTTATGTGGAAACTGGCCTGGAAATTATCGGTAAAGCTATTGACAGTGACACTAACGGATCAAAACGTCCAATGAACTCTCTTGCAACCCATTTGTTGTAACGCTGTGTGGACATATATCGCTACTTGCAGGATAGTATTGGTTGATGTTAGTGGCAAAGGTCAGTTGCAGGAACACGTCAAAGTTATATTAAGTCCGTTACAGAAAGATACATCCAAAGCGTTCAACCCACAGTCCGCTTGAACACTTACGGCAGCAGTGCAGTGATGGTCAGTACGAACAATCCAGCAAGGGGGCGTAGTTTATTCGCATGGTTTTCCAAAGTTCCGGATATGAATTAACACTAACAGTTACTCCGCGGGGACGTAGAACAGCAACCAATTGGTCCGGCAGAAGTCGGGGATTTCACTTCATGGGCCAGCCCGATGGCAATTCAAAAGTCATGCAGAGAAATAATACCTGATGCACAACCATCATGCTCCATCGCAATCCGGAAACTAATTAAAGAATCGTAGTGTAAGGCATTTATGTT
This sequence comes from Priapulus caudatus, assembly GCF_000485595.1. Lineage (NCBI taxonomy): Eukaryota > Metazoa > Priapulida > Priapulimorpha > Priapulimorphida > Priapulidae > Priapulus > Priapulus caudatus. The sequence continues at coordinate 79,829 of NW_014577190.1, read as the reverse complement.
CGTTTCAACACACTCGTTTGCGCAGGTTCCCTGTCAGCGCATTTGCCCACCTGCGAAACATACACGCACCAAGTACTGTGTTAGATTGGGTTGAACATGGCGTTAAATTACCTTTTCTCACAACGCCACACGGAAATCGTGCTTAAACCAAAATCGGACAGTTATCGCAACAAAAGTCTAACTTTATACTCATGAAGCTACGTAATTTAAGTACAAAGTGGTGCTATAGCCCGGTCTCTCCATATACCGTATTTTGTTCACCTATGGATTGTGTCCCCAAAAAGAAATAAAAAGCTTAAGACTTATTCGTCTATCACATATGCTACATGTACACGAGAAAGCTCTGAGTCTCCTCTCTCTGTGGTCGCATCAGTTTGATACAGATTCAGACACGAGTTTAGAGAATTGCACAAAATCTCATTGAAAACACTTCTTAACTTAATTGCTTGCTAGTTCATATGGAAGACAAATTTGTTTGACCTGATTTGTGTTTCAGCAAAAAAAATCTAATAGCTATCTAATAAGCTATCTAATAGTGTCAGTCAGGGTAGAGATGTCCTCATCGTCACTTGCTCTTTGTGATGTTTTTTCACCACTAATTTTAGAATATCACAGAACAATAACATATTATAACAAGGTATTTATATAAATAAATCCAAAAGAAATTTCGTGTGCAAAAATATATAGGTAGTTTTAACAGTTCTTTTTTGCTGTATTAGGAAAATGAGAGGCCTAGGCCAAGAAGAGAGGTGAGAGGAAGCCCGCCGCCGCCGCCGCCGTCGCCGCCGCTACCACCATCACCATCATATGATAAGTCAGAGATGAGAGGAAGCCCAATATAAAATTGGCGACAATTTCATGGCGTTTCAGGACATTTGTTTATGGCCGGCGCTGGTAAGTAAACTGTAATGGTAACGTTAATAATATAACAAATAACCAGTTACCATTGGGTGCCGAGGAAAGGAATCCAGTGCTAGGAGAGACCGAAACTAGCTTCACAACAGAGCGAAGAGAGATTTCAGGATTTATGCACGACATGACATGCGAAATTCTCTTTCCTGGAAGGAAGTCTGATGTCGCCTTGTCCTCTGTACCTGGTAGAGCTACAGGGTCGGACCATTTGACTCCTGATTTTATTGTCATTGAGGAAGAAAAAGCTTAAAGAGACAGTATAGCCTCTAGGATTTTACTTCATACAACCGTACTTACTGTATAACAAATCGTCTATACCCACACGTATTTGTTACCAGATGCCTAATTTAATTACACATCAACGCTACGAAATTTGAACGGCGCCATAACACCCGCGACCGTGCTGCCACCCCGAAAACGTTGCGTATTTGACAATTTATTTTGCACGTTACAGACCGAGGGCTAATCACAAAAGTGCAATTATATTTATACCTAAATGCTATTTAACCGAACGATATTCATTTTAGGGCAAGTTTATCCATATTATAACTGAAACTGTCGTTTATAAGATATTACAATCCTTTTGCTTTTAAATGAATAAATAAGAAACACCCTCGGTCTGTAGGCTCACGTGTTAACTCGGTTCACGTGCCAAATCGGTTCATGAACCGAGCTCACCAATCTCGAGATTGGACATCTCGGTTCGTGAACCGAGCTCACCGATCTCGAGATTGGTGAGCTCGGTTCGCCGGCTAACTCAAGTACTAACTCTAATATCTCGCGAACGATTTCAGTTACATTTCTAAAATTCTAGACACATAGAAACACGTGTCTTAGCTATGATTTCTGTCAAATTTGAGTTTATTGAAGCACGAATAGTTTAATGGATTACCAGAAATATACGTACGCGCGGTATCGTCATATAGGCTAATATACGCGCGGTATCGTCAGAGGCTAATATCTCGCGAACGATTTGAGTTACATTTCTAGAATTCTAGGTACATATAAACACATGACTTACCTATGATTTATGTAATTTTTGAGTTTATTGAAGCACGAATAGTGTAATTAATTACCAGAAATATACGTACGCGCGGTATCGTCATATAGGCTAATATACGCGCGGTATCGTCAAAGGCTAATATCTCGCGAACGATTTGAGTTACATTTCTAAAATTCTAGGTACATATAAACACATGTGTTAGCCATGATTTCTGTGAATTTTGAGTTTATTGAAGCACGAATAGTGTAATTAATTACCAGAAATATACGTACGCGCGGTATCGTCATATAGGCTAATATACGCGCGGTATCGTCAGAGGCTAATATCTCGCGAACGATTTGAGTTACAATTCTAAAATTCTAGACACATATAAACACATGTGTTAGCTATGATTTCTGTGATTTTTGTGTTTACTGAAGCACGAATAGTGTAATTAATTACCAGAAATATACGTACGCGCGGTATCGTCATATAGGCTAATATACGCGCGGTATCGTCAGAGGCTAATATCTCGCGAACGATTTGAGTTACATTTCTAAAATTCTAGACACATATAAACACATGTGTTAGCTATGATTTCTGTGATTTTTGAGTTTATTGAAGCACGAATAGTGTAATTAATTACCAGAAATATACGTACGCGCGGTATCGATCATCGCACCTGGTTACCACGCCAGCCGGCGTCGTGTGAAATACTGGTTGAACAACTGACTTGTTCCTGGATATGCTAATTGATTGGAAACGAGATCTTGTCTGCTTATTGTTGTTGTTAAACAGTTTTGTGTTCGGATTGACTAATCGCGGCGCGTGCCGTGTGTGCGTGTGCGCGCGCGCTTGTGTGTGTGTGTGCGCGCCGGCCTGTGGGCGTGTGCGTGTGCGCTTGTGTGCGTGCGCGTGTGCGTGTGCGTGTGTGTGTGTGAAAAATTTTGAATTCAATGAACAATAAACACTGAACACGTAACATTTCTTTAGCCTGGGCAGTAGCAGAACGCCTCAGCAGTAGCCCAGCAGAGTATTCAACTATGCCTGTGGCAGCCGTGGACGCATGAAGCAGAAGCCCTTGGTACCGAGAACGTGCCCAGAAGCGTATTAGACGCTGGGCACAATTGGACTCATCGCAAGCAGAGCTCAGGGACGCATCATGCCAAAGACGGTGAACGTAAGCGAGGATGCGGATCTGCATCTCGTTGGGGTCACCATACCAGATCGGCTCGGCCCGGCAGAGGCCTCTGACGCAATTCCACTGTGGAGGAGCACAGAGTTGTTTTGCCTTTTCAATGCCGGGACCTGCTTGTAAATCCGTTTCCTCTGCAGACTGGGGTTGTGTAAACTTTTCCGTTCGGTTCCGACTTTCTTGAGACAATTTACGGGGATAACTCTGCAACGACACATGCTTACAGGTGGTTGGCCTCGTGTGACGATGAATTCATTACATGCACTGTTAATTATGTAAACCGTAAAAAAAATTTTCATTTAGATCTTGTCTATTTGTCATTTTTTCCTAGCGAGGCGAACAGCGATGCGCGATACTGCCCGCGTTAAGCGTGTCCACCTGTGGTGCACGGTCGAATTGCAGAAGTTGGCGATGACTGCGTGAGCTTATTTCGTGTACTGACTGGTGAGGACCGCCCACCCTGGAGGTATCAGCGAGGGTGGCTCTGTTTTGCTTTGCTCTGCGTTTCTTTTAATTAGTGTGTGTCTGGTGGTGTTGTGGATTGATGGGAGAGGAAAGAGCGCAATAATTATTTAGGTTAAACTGTAGTACAGGAAATTTGACCCGATTTGTATTTCAGCAAAAAAGAAAATCTCAATTAGCTATCTAATAATAGCTATCTAATAGTGTCAGTCAGCGGTATGTAGCCATGTCCTCATCGTCACTTGCTATTTGCTTTTGATGTTTTTATTCACCACTAATTTTAGAATATCACTGAACAATAAACAGTATTATAACAAGTATTTAATATAAATAAATCAAAAGAAATTTCGTGTGCGAAAATATATAGAGTAGTTTTACAGTTCTTTTTGCCTGTATTAGGAAAATCTGAGGAGACCTAGGCGAGAAGACATAGGTGGTAGGAAGCCCGCCACCACTGCCGCCGCCGGCCGCTGCCTACCACATCACCATCATATGATTTAAGTCAGGAGGTTTCAGCAGGGAAGCCCAATATAAATTGGCGACAAATTTCATTGGCGTTTTTCAGGACATTGTTTTATGCCGGCCGGCTGGTAAGTAAACTGTAATGGTAACGTTAATAATATAACAAATAACCAGTTACCATGTAACGTACCATGTACCATGTACCATGTAATAATGAAGGCTGGATCTACTTCTACATCATTTCGACATCAACGCGCATTCCAACGTTACATTTTGGTGCGTCGACAGTCCAAACCTGGGTTCCCTTTTGCGCGACACAACGCATAGCTTACTTCATATACGATCTACGCGGCCAGCAACGAAACAAAGGGAAGAATGACGGAGAACGAAGGAGGAAGAAGCTGGAAGAAAGAAGAGGAATTAATATACTACAAACGATTCACGAGCACATTCTGGTCGCAGCATCAATGAGTCTGCGTTCTCCCGTGAGAGCACTGCACATCCCCCTTCACTTACCCGGAGATATGAGGACACATGAGGACACACAGGAGATAAGAGGACACATGCACCATGGAACGAAGAGTGAGATTCTGGACTGCATTGTTCCAGGAAAATTCTTGGACAATCATAGACTTGGTGACAAACTGCCTGCTGCTGCCCGCATTGTGCTGTGCTTGTTCCGGCATACCATTCCAGAGCGGCGGGAACAAGTATTTTCGGGACGCTGGGCATGCCATTTTAATTTACCTTCGGGAACTGGAAAATGCTCAGATAAATTCATCGAGACGTGGGAAAGACCCTCTAAAATTGTTCTGGGAATCTGGCGAAAATTTGTTTTGTTCAATTTTGTCGGGATTTCAATTTCTGCGCTAATATTTTATTTAATTTATTAATTGATTATTTTTATTTTATTAATTTATGCCCAGATAATAATTAGTATGTAAAATATTAGTGTTTATGTTAGTGTTTTGAAAACCTAAACTACTGAATTTTCCTGAAACATGTCTACATAATTTCCTGGGAACTGGGAATTAGGATTTTATTTTACAGCGGAACATGGATATGGGTGTGTGTTTGTTTTGCTGGCGAAAGTGGGCAATGTACCCCCCCCCGTTTCGCCCCCTCATTCAGGTTCTTGTTCCCATACCCATATGATAGGAGGTACAGAGCCAGATGAGCGCGCCTCCAGCTGAATGAAGGAATGTGTTTCGAATGTGCTTACATTGTCAATAAAGTCCCGGACAAATTCTGGTTGTGGCTATTATTTTATTAAAACATCAACTTTGTGTATTATTGTGCTTGAATTTCACTCTCTAAATGTATTCAATGCCAAAATTAATGCCGAATAATGAATTCAAGTGGACCTCAAATTAGCTATAATAAACATGTGTCACAATAGTTTCTATGACAAACGGTTCATGGAGTTTGTGAGTCGAACCAAGTTTTCAAATGCCGCCGGCGGCCATCTTGGATTTGAGATAGAACCTGTGTCTTTGGCATAATTTTTTTTCTGGTGCCCTAAGGAACGTTTATGCCAAAGGAGACCTTTGTAGCATGATTTGAAGTCAACCCCCTATTTTGTGCTCTTAGCATGTCTTACTACAGAGCGAAGAGAGATTTCAGGATTTATGCACGACATGACATGCGAAATTCTCTTTCCTGGAGGGAAGTCTGATGTCGCCTTGTCCTCTCTTACGCTGGTTAGAGCTTACAGGTCGGACCATTTGCACTTCCTGATTTTATTGTTCATTGTGGTAAGAAAAAAACTTTTGTGCCGTCGAATGTGAAAAGTTCCAAGTGTTGTGAAGGCCTAATATTAAACAAGATCATCACCCAAGAGATGGAAATGAAAGTGTTGATGATACAACCACCACAACCGTGTCCTCAAATAATGGGGGCGGGGTAGTACTTCCTGAGAAGAATCTAGCTGGTGGAGGATGTTGGAGGCAAGGTGTCAGTGATCACTGACCACCTGTCCACCCGCGTGCCTCTGTAGCAATGGGAAAACAAGTGATCAGATGTAGGATCGGCGTCTCAATCCGTTTATCTGCCAGCATCACTGCAGCAATGTGTCTATAGTCAATCTGTATCACTTATATAAGGGACAAGATCGATACATTGAAAAATTATTACTGTTAATAAAAGTGACACTCTATAAAATCTTATTTTGATTTCATCTGTCATAATGATTATTATATGTAAAGGGCCGCGACAACTTAGGCGATTAAATCGGGCGCAGGCAAACTGGAATCCAGTTGCTATGGATGAGATCCGAAACTAGCTTCACAACAGCAGCGAGCAGAGATTTCAGGATTTTATGCACGACATTGACATGCGCAAATTCTCTTTCCTGGAAGGAAGTCTGATGTCGCCTTGTCCTCTGTACCTGGTAGAGCTACAGGGTCGGATCATTTGACTCCTGATTTTATTGGCATTGAGGAAGAAAAAGCTTAATTATGTGGTCGAAGTGAAAAAGTTCCAAGAAGTGTTGTGAAGGCCTAATATTAAACAAGATCATCACCCAAGAGATGCGAAATAAAAAGTTTGGTTGATTGATACTAGGCCAAGAAATGTGCGGGACTTATTCGCCTGGGGCAAGCCTTGGTCGGGCTGAAGACCAGCAGCCTTGCCCGCTACCGAGGCACGTGCCAGCGAAAGCGTGAACGCTGCGGCACCACATTGGACTCATCGCAAGAGAGCTCAGGACCATTCAGCTAGCAGAAGCAGAGGGTCAGCCTGTGGCTAGGTAGCCAGAACGCTCAGCAGCTAGAGCAGAGGGTAATTCAACTATGCTGGGGCCAGCCGTGCACGGGTGGAAGCAGAAGCCTTGGTACCCGAGAACCGCTGCCCAGGAAGCGCTGAACGCCGGGCACAATTGGACTCATCGCAAGAGAAGCTCAGCGACCATCATGCCAAAGACCGCGTGAAACGTAGGAGCGGAGGTTCTGCATCGTGGCGTTCACCATTACCAAGATCGGCTACGCCCGGAAGGGGCCTCTGCACGGCAATTCCACTGCTGGGAGGAGCACACGAGTGTTTTGCCTTTTCAATGCCGCGGGAAACCTGCTGTTAAATCCGTTCCTCTGCAGACTGGGTCTTGTAATACTTCTCGTTCGCGTTCTTGAGAAAAACCAAAATTGACGGGGCGAAATAACTCTTGCAACGACACTATGCTACAGGTGGTTAGGCCTCGTGCTTGACATTGAATTCATTACATGGCCAACGTTTAAATATTAACCGTAAAAAAATTCAATTTAGATCTTGTCTATTTGTCATTTTGTTTCCAGCGAGCACAGCGATGCGGATACTGCCGCGTGAGCAGGTCCCACCTGTGGTGCACCGGTCGAATGCATAAGCTTGCGATGACGGTGCAAGCTTATTGTGTACGACTGTGAGCGATCCGCCACCCTGGAGGTATCAGCGAGGTGGCTCTGTTGTGTTTGTCTGCGTTTCTTACACTTGTGGTGTCTGGTGGTGTTGTGGATTGATGGGAGGAAATGGAGCGCCAATAATTATTTAGTTAAACTGTTAGTACAGGGCAAATTTGACCCGATTTTGTATTTCAGCAAAAAAGAAATCTAATAAGCTAATCTAATAAGCCTATTCTAATAGTGTCAGTAGGGTTAGAGCAATGTCCTCATCGTACACTTGCTATTTGTGATGTTTTTTCACCACAATTTTAGAATATCATGAACAATTAACATATTATAACAAGGGTATTTATATAATAAATCCATAAGAAAATTTTCAGCTGTGCGAAAATATATAGGTAGTTTTAACAGTCTTTTTTTGCCTAGTATTATGGAAAATGGAGCAGGGGGGGGGGGGCGGCCTTTGGCCATAGGAAGATAGGTGAGATGAAGCCCGCCACCACTGTCGCCTGCCGCCGCGCGCTTCTACCACCGATCACCATTCATATGATAATGTCAGAGGTCAGAGCGAAGCCCAATATAGAATTAGCCAAAACAATTGCATGCGTTTCAGGACATTTGTTTATGGCCGCGGCTGGTAAGTAAATACTGTAATGGTTAACGTTAATAATATACAAATAATACCAGATTACCAGTTGGGTGCCGAGTAAAGATATCCAGTGCTAGGCAGAGACCGAAAACTTAGCTCACAACAGCAGAAGAGAGTATTTAAGCGATTATGCACGACATGACATGCGAAATTTCTCTTCTTTCCTGGAAGGAAGTCTGATGTCGCCTTTCCTCTGTACCTGCGTTAGAGCTAGCAGCTGGTCGCGACCATTTGACTCCTGTTTTATTGGCATTGAGGCAAAGAAAAAGCTTAATTATGCTGCCGTCGAAGTGGAAAAAGCTTCCAAGAATGTGTTGTGAAGCCTAATATTAAACAAGGATCTCCACCATAGAGATGGAAATGAAAGTTTGTTGATGATACCAGGCCCAAGAAAATGTGGGACTATGCTGGGGCAGCCTTGGTACCCGAGTACCGGTGCCCAGGAAGACGTTGAACGCGGGCACAATTGGACTTTATCGCAAGAGAGCTCAGGACCACAGTAGTAGAAGCAGAGGCGTCAGCCTGTGGCAGTAAGCAGAACCGCTCAGCTAGTAGCAAGCAGAGGGTATTAAAACTATTGCCCTGGGGCAGCCGTGCGGACTGAAGCATGAAGCCTTGCGCTACTCGAGAATCCTGTGCCAGGAAGCCGTGAACGCTGGGCACCAATTGGATACCACCAAGAAGCTCAGGACCACAGTAGTATGAAGCAGAGGGTCAGCCTGTGGCAGTAGCAGAACCGCCTCAGCAAGTAGCCAGCAGAAGGTATTAAACTATGCCTGGGGCAAGCGTGGACGGATGAAGCAAGCCTTTTGGTACCCGAGAACCGTGCCCAGGAAGCGTGAACGCGGGCACAATTGCGACTCATCGCAACGAGAGCTCAGGACCATCAGTAGTAGAGCAGAAGCGGGTCAGCCTGTGGAGTAGCCAGAACTGGGCCTCAGCGTGTAGCAGCAGAGGGTATTAAACTATGCCTGGGGCATGCCGGGACGGGTGAAGCAGCAGGCCTCGACCGATAACCGTGCCTCAAGGAAGGCGTGAACGCGGGGACAATTGGACTCATCGCAAAGAGAGCTCAGGACCATCAGTTAATTAGAAGGCAGATGCCGGTCAGCTGCTGGCAGTAGCAGAACCGCTCAGCCAGTAGCAGCAGAAGGTATTAAACTGATGCTGGCGGCAGCCGTGGACGGCTGAAGCAGAAGCCTTGCGGTAACCGAGAACCGTGCCCAGGGAAAGCGTTCGAACGCGGGCACAATTTGGACTTCATCGCAAGAGAGCTCATGACCATCATGTAGTAGAAGCAGTAGGCCGTCAGCCATGCTGGCAGTAGCAGAACGCTTAGCAGTAGCCAAGCAGAGGAGGTATTAAACTAGTGATGCCTGGAGGCAGCGTGGACGGTGAAGCAGCAGCCTTGCGTACCCGAGAACCGTTGCCAGAAGGTTTGAACGCGGGCACAATTGGACTCTCGGCAAGAGAGCTCAGGACCCATCATGCCAAAGCAGGGTGAACGTAGGAGGCGGAGGTCTTTGCATCGTCGGGTCACGCATTACAAGAATCGGCTCGCCCGGAAGACGTCTGTCACGCAATTCCAACTGTGGAGGCAGCCACACTAGTTGTTGCCTGCCCTTTTTAATGCCGGCACCTGCTGTTAAATACCGTTCCTCTGAGACTGGCTTCGATGGTGTAAACTTCGCGTTCGGTTCCTTTTGAGACAATTGACGCGGGGAAAATAACTCTGCGACGACACGTCTACAGCCGTGCACGTTGGCCCTCGTGTGACATGAATTCATTAATTGACGGTTTAATATTAAAACCGTAAAAAAACATTCAATTAGATCTGGTCTATTTTGCGGGCGATAGTCCATTTTCCACGACACAGCAGTTAGCATCAGCCATCATCACTATGTCGTCAACCGCGAACGTTACGGAAGGTCACGTTCCACTTCCGTCGCTGGCGCTAACAAAGGAAAAGATACATCTCTTGTCCAACGCTGCCAAAATGAGTCGACGATGCGTTGAACGCAGTTACGACCGCGATGCCTGCGGATTTCTAGCTTTCGCGGAATGGCCCTTGTGAGACATCGCTGGAAGCCTCCTAACAGCATGTCATTAGGACTCAGGTAGCTTCCGTCATCAGGATCCGGTCTGGCGATTTCTGCCATCGGCCGTCTGATTCACTAGGATTAGCAACCTCTTAGTAGGCACGTGTTATAGCTCGAATGCGTTAAAGTTTGCTCGTCAATAGCCTTCTTGAGAGCATACTTGCAGCTTTTCACCAATGGATTACTGGCACATCCATTTTGGGTGCCGCGCTCTCAGGCGTTGCTGAATTTCCACTCCATGCCCTTTCTGCACAGAATTCTTCTCTCAGCCTATCACCAAGACAGCCTTCACCATACTCCTTCAAACTCACGTTCTGCTCACAAATTGGTTCCATTGTCACTTAGGATCTGTACTGGCCTGACCGCGCTCATCGCGATGTAATCGACGGCACACCTGTTATCAAACTCCATTGCTAGAGCCAATCAACACAAAGCTCTAAATGTGACTGCTCTTGTGTTTAAAGCATGTGAACAGAACTCCATAGCTGTTTAGCGTCTTGTTACGGTCCTAACTCTTCACTGGAAATGGCCCGAATTAGTCACAGTGCTGTATATGTGAAATTGGTGTATATGCGGGCCTAGTCGTCTATCGGGTAACTCTGCATTTGCCGTGTTTTGTTTTTTGTGATCCAATGCTCTGCATTTACGGCTACATCTGAACTTTCACCAGTCTTTGCAGTTTAGCCCCTTTTTAGATCCAGTAGTTTCTTCTAGTCTTTTCTGTAGGTAGCCAGCAAACTCCGCTCATGGACCACTCTACATGAACATGTCGCCTTATCAGTGTGTCAGATATCCAGGTTGCCCGTAAGGAAGCAGAGCTGGGCGGCTTTATTTCAAACGGCATTTTAGCCCTGTTACCTGCCCCTCCTACTCTATAATCCTGCATCATTCTATAAACGACTGAGCCGCTTTCATTTTCTCCACCTTTCGATCGGCGATCTCAAACACGTCGAGCACTTCTGACATTAGGAATGCTCTCCTTTCTGTAAACTCAGCAGCGTGTTAAAACTGTTTGTCGCCTTCTCGTCACCCTGTTCAGGGCCCCTGTTTCTGTATCTTATTTTAACTTTGTTCACAAACTTAGCCCACATACTTGAAGTAACTCCTGATCAGCTTTCCTCCAACTGGAGAATCGATTTTACAATCAATTACCTCTCTCCCTTGGTTTAGTCACCACCACACTGATTGCTCCTTTCGTCTTCTCCTTTTCAACTTTGATTAGCTTTTCGCTCTGTCTTTGCTCTTATGGCCACTCTGCCTTAGCTTTGCGCTCAAAAAGTCATGCCTCATATGCAATCTCCGTCAGGACTGATTCAGCCATTTAATCTACTGGTCAAGATCCATTCGTGCAACGTTGACCTCTCCTTGGTATGTTGTCGCATTGACTTGGATCTGTGCACTTTGGATTTCTCCACTCTTGTCGAGACGAACATCTTGAAGCTTTTAAGATACATCTATGGGAGATCCACGCGTTCGTGTCAGATGCATTGTTCATGACTTGTGGAAAGTTTTCGCCCGCTTAACGGAAGGTGAAGGATGCACGATTTTTTGTGACCTGGTAGGCATCTGCGTTGGGTGCGGTAGAAGCTACAACACGCTTAGGAAGTGGGCTCAAGCACATGACATGGACAACAGCCACATGCTAGCCTATGGTGGGCAAAAGGAAAATGAGCCAGGGAGACAAGAAAGTGTGGTTTCGCTATCTGCGAAAGCTGTTGAAAACGGCACCATCCTTCCTGCTGTGTTGGACTGGTATGGCTGCGAGAGTTTAAATGGCCGAGACTTCGAAGCATCAGCCCCTCTAAGAGATGGCAAAATTAATGGCTTCTATTAGTCATATAGCAGGGAGGCGCAGCAACCCGAATAGTATCAAGTGGCCAATTTATAAAATGCTGGGCTCTGCCCAAATCAGATCAACATTGGCGTTGACCAGTGCTAAGAAATTCTTTCTAAGAGGCAAAACCTGATAAGATTTCAGCTTGATGAAGGACAACCAGTGCCCTTGTTTTAGTTGTCTCAAAATAGCTGGTAGGGAGCCACGGATGAGAACTGCAAGAGAAGGGAAGAGTATGCACGGAGCTTAGTTTAATGGCGGCGCAGTGTCATGTCTTTTCATCACCCATTACTCACAGGCATACACAGGAACTGTAAGCGTAGAAGTGTGGCAAGTGTGGCAGGCAAGGCAGCACTTTTACCGGTTCTGTCTGCTAAAGATCTTAGGCCCTGAGACGCAATGAGCTTCGACATGTTTTTTAAATAGTATTTTATTTTTATAATTGCATCTCGCCCGTCTCCTTGATCAGGTGCCCAGATTAGTCTGGGTGAAGCGTAGTCGCTAGCAGAGGAGTTGAACCTGGAAGGAAGACCGATATCCATCAACATTACGAAAGTTGGAGGCGATGTTGCAAGAAGTGCCACACAAAATCTATCGTTATGATAACTGCAGTCACTTGACGAATAAGCCGGGCCCGGCGCAACCACGGCCGCGCCCGCTGTTTTATGGAGTGTCAGCCTGTTGGGCTTGCAGTGGCATCAACCAACGACATTGAGACGGGTACTAGATAGAAGATCCTCTGCCAAGACAATGTTCAAATCCTAAATCAAGAGGAATGTACAGCCGTTGGAAGTTGGTTCCATCGACGCTTTTCTGGTGGGGCATCGACCATGCCACCTACGATGAAGTAAGAAACCAAGGCAGGAAGTGGAGCCTTGAAGGTAGCCCCAAGGCATTCTCCATTAGGTGATGGGTTGGTATTTGGCAGCTACCCAATGAGAGGCAGCCGCCCACCGTTGCAGTCCTGAATGTAGATTTGTGTCAGAGCCCCAGTAGCATGTTAAAGGACTTTTTGGACAACAGAATCGATGGGAGCTATGCCCATGATTCTTAGTCGGTGCAACCACATGGCTTAGCAGTCAGAAGTATGGGAATGTATTGTTTGCCCATCCAATGATTCTTTGTCGGAAGGTTTGCGCAACCAATGGCTTGTTACCGTACCCATGGGCTGGAAGGGATCCAGCTTGCATCCCGGACAACAAGGTGCAAGGCTGAGGAGGATGTGTGTGCTACCCGAGGGGAAAACACACCGCTCGGACTACGGATCGGCCAGACGATGCAGCAAGCATCTATGACAATCACGATAAGGAGAAATTGGTCGGAAATGGGCTTTGCCATGAAATTAGTCTGATCAGGAAGTTTGAAGTCAGTATTGAAGGCCCAAGTACACTACATCTCTCATCATGCTATCATATAGACCTGAGAAGAGAGGTACCCCCAATCCGGGATATTGTATTCAATTCGTCCGGCTTCCATACCAGGGCAGTCTTCTTCGAACAACTATGGATCGAAGGACTCAGGATCTTCTCCAATGGCTTTGTTCTGCGTATTGCTGAGATTTAGAGCAGCGATGAAGTGCGGGCGCTTTGTGTGTGGGGGACATATTCGGCCAAAATGTCTTACCACAGAGTGATTGACTACCAAGAGAGACTCAACATGTTCACGCTTTCTGTGCCTGAGAAACCTGAAACCTGGAAGCGAGGGAGGTCCGGGATTGGTATACGTAATGATGTGGTTGACTTTTGGTGACAAAACCAGCCGCCAGCATTGGCACAGATCCAGCATTGCGGAAGAGCAGCCCTGAGTAAGGGGCACAGCAGATATGTCCACATGCAAGCAGTCCGGCCACTGAAGCAGAAATTCATACATGGCATGACATTTATGTGTCGGTTCCAACGGGACTGAGCTGAGGGAGCTTACGTGACAGCATTGACCGGCGTGTTGCCGATGGAGGCTTAAGGTGAAAGAATGCGAGATCAAACAAACCGTTAGTGGCAAAACCCAGACTGAGTCCGGAGAAGGAAAACTTAAGCTGCCTAGAGACAGCGAGTAATGAGAGCGTGCTTTTGGAGTTGTGTGGAATAGTGACTCAGATATCTTTTCATACAAGTGAAACTGAAGGATGATATAGCCTTACACAAGCAGTATGCTCCCAGCAGGCATGACATAAGAAAGATCGTGCAGTCGCGGTGAGTCGCTCGTAT
>NW_014577190.1:54420-65634 GCF_000485595.1 Priapulus caudatus | reverse complement strand
CTTATCAGGTAATAAACATGGTTTAATTAGAAAGTGCATATATACATATCCTAATCGAGTTGAATGAAGGAATTTACAAAGCAACAAGGTTTAATAGGATAATGTTAATGGATTGCCTGATGCTGATTGCTGTCTCTTTCTATTTTACAGTTGACGGGCCAGGTGAATCTAGGCCAGGGTAGTGCAATCTATAGGAGCCACCATCCCAATTTCTCATCAACTACCTGAGAGACGATGCTCGCGGCGGAGCCGGAACATGCTGCCTCGTCGCACTTTCTCTCACGTCCGCAATCACCTTAGAGAGCTGTTGAAGACACCCGGCACAGGGCGGGTGACAATGTGGTTGGCCACCTGAAATGAATGTATTGTTATTTTTATCTGCTCTAAGCGAGTGCAAGCATGTTTCTCGCTATTTCGGATCTGCAAACCAGTGTAGTTACGGCATTCGACTGTACAAAGTGTACGTGAAGCCCTTGGTCATATCGCAGTTTGACGGGCCACGTTGCGATGGAGTTCGAATGATTTATAGCTGAGAAGCGCGGTGGGACCATTTCGGGTGCCTCGTCCGTCGTGGGATCGGTGCTGAAACGGAATCCACTCGTAGCGGACAATTATAGCTTCTGGCTCAGCTGCAAATGTCGTCTGAAGGCTGGTCGGCTGCGGACACATTTCGGTTCTCGTCCCGTCGTGGAAATCTTCGTGCAAGAACATTATTAATGGGCAATTACGTCGGGTTCTGGCTCAGCTGCAATATAGTCCGAACACATTACGGCAAGCCAATCTTAGCTCTAAGTCGCCTGCTTACCGGCTTGACGGTAGGAGCTCTAGTGATACCCGCTCACATCAACCTATTGCTGCCCACCTTCACATATCATCGCACCGTACGCAACTCTTGCCGTGCCCGAATTCGACACGACAGCAGATGCAGGAATTTCCATTGCTCTATCCATGCATGCTTCTATCTTATCTTATCTATCTATCCTATCTATCTAATCTATATAAATAATTTAGGCTTATCTATCTATCTATCTCTATATATTTATTTATCTATCTCTCTATTATCTATATATATTTTCTATCTATCTATTTATATTGTTTATCTATCTATCTATCTATATAAACTTATTTAGCCTATCTATCGTATCTAGTATATATTATACTCTATTATATTATATGTATCTATCTTATCTATCTATCTATATATATTTTTCTAATCTATCGTATCTAGTTATACTTTATCTATCTATCTATCGTATATATATTTATTATCTATATGTCTACTTCTATCTATTCCTAATCTATCTATCTATCTATCTATCATTATATAAATATTCTAGCTATCTTATCGTATCTATATATATCTCTATATATTAATTTATCTTCTACTCTATCTATATATACTTTTTCTATCTATTATCTATATATTTATCTATCTATCCTATCTATATATTATTTATTTATCTATATGTCATATCTATCTATCTATCTATCTATCTATCTATCTATCTATAATAAATATTTAGCTATCTATTATCTAATATATATCTCTATATATTTATTTATTCTAATCGTATCTATCTATCTATATATATTTTGCTAATCTATCTATCTTATATTTATGCTATCTATCTATCTATATATATTTATTTCATCGTATATGGTCTATCTATCATCGGTATCTATACTATCTAATCGATCTATCTATTAAATATTTAGCTATCTATCTATTATATATAATCTCTATATATTTATTAATATCTATCTATGCTATCTATCATATATTTTTTGCTATCTAGTTTATCTAATATATTTATCTATCTACTCTATCTATATAGATATTTATCTATATGTCTGATCATTCTATCTATCTATCTATCTATCTATCTATCTCAAACACACCTCGGCCGATATCTTCGACTGTTATACTCAGCAAGCACAGTGTATGAACGCCCGTCAAACCACGCAGTGAGGCAGAGAGTGGAATGGTGGGATGACGGCGCAAACGACGTATTTATAGTCGCGAGCCGGATTGAGTTGCACAGAAAATCAAATTATGCAACGTAAACAAAATATCACGGTCGAATGTCTGTTTGTGCGGACGTGAGGTGTGAGAAGCTTATGCGTTGCAAGCACAACGAAACATGGAAAAATCAATTATTGCAACCGAAACCAAATTGTCACGCGTCAATGTGTCGGGGACGTGAGGGTGAGCCACCTTATGCGTATAACGCCCAAGCGAAAACATGGCAAACATGCATTTACGCACATATATCATATATTTTTTACACCTATTGGAATGTTGCATATTCCAAATGAATACTATTACTGTATATTTAGAATTTGCTGTTTACACTGATTTGCTATACAGATAAACTCGCATAGAATATAATACATATTACATAATTCATACACGCGCTCACACACACTAATATATCAGAAAGAGTAGAGAGAGAGAAGACGGAGAGAGAGACGAGAAGAGACGACGAGGAGAGGAGAGGAGAGGAGAGAACAGAGTAGAGAGAGAATTCACGTATTTTTTATAAAATTGACAGCTATTCGTGCTTCAATAAACTCAAAAATCACAGAAATCATAGCTAACACATTGTGTTTATATGTATCTAGAATTTTAGAAATGTAACTCAAATCGTTCGCGAGATATTAGCCTCTGACGATTACCGCGCGTATATTAGCCTATATGAGATACGCGCGGACGTACGTATTTCTACACAGTACTACGTATTAATTACACTATTCGGCTTCAATAAACTCAAAAATTACAGAAATCATAGCTAAAGACATGTGTTTATATGTGTCTAGAATTTTAGAAATGTAACTCAAACTGTTCGCGAGATATTAGAGTTAGTACACGAGGTAGACGGCGAACCGAGCTCACCGATCTCGAGATCGGTGAGCACGGGTCACAAACCGAGCTCACGATCTCGAGATGTGTGTGAGCTCGGTCATGAACCGTGTAGGCACGTGAACGAGGTGACACGTGAGCTTCTCCCGTATGCCGGAACTTACCCTGGGCTACGGTCGGTTACCGAACGTGACCTGGTCACTATTTGATATGGTTAGGGGTTAAGACATTAGGGTTAGGGTTAGGGAAAGTAGGCCGTAGCGACTCCCGTAGACTCTGTTAGTGGAGTAGACGAGGTACGGGGGGCGCTTCGGCATAGTTAGATAGTACCAGGGTACTTCCTATACCGGACCGTACCCAAGAGTACGTTCGGCAGTACCCGCAGGTGCGACATAACCCTCTCAGCATTGAGTGCATATTTGAGCAGACCAATTATAACTACTATTATTTATATGACGGTACTAATTATACTTTTTACAAGAAGTTCATGAAATGAAGTAGTGGATTCGCCATAGTAGTAGCCTGTAGTCCTATTGAGCATGAAGAAGACACTTTTAATAAACATGCTAATATTATATGACAAACATTTAATATCCTACCTCAATTATCTTATAGTTACTATACTTTACCATACACACACACACGCACGCACACGTAGATCATAGATGCACGCTGCGGCGCACAACACACACACACACAGCACCACACACACACACACAAACCACACTAAAATGTGACTTATATTGTTATAATTTATGTAATAGAGTTGCCCATTTACCATAAAATTTTCAATCTTGTTATGGTTTGGTCGTACAATATATTTTTCAACTTCCAATACGTATTTTCAGTTATGCCCTTAACGCTGCAGCAATGTTTGGGCTGCCGACCCAGCTTGCTTGCATCTCATAATGACATATTTGGTGATTTAATTATTATAAAATTAAAATGTTATGTCCTTCCTCAGGTTTCCTAGTATAATACTCGATGGTGAAAGCCATTCTAATATGTAAAATAGCCGCATAAGCCCAACCACGTGCCGCAAGTCCAACGCATAACTCGAAAAATTTGATGTTCATTAAATAGCCGAATATTTCGCAATAAATCTCCCTGGAATAAAGCCTTTTTGATCCTCATTTATTAAGGCCTGTCTAAGAACTGCCTTGATATCTTTCGGCTTGATGCAGGAGACATAAGTTTAATAAGACATTAGTTCAGTTAGAGAGATTGGATGCCACGTTTTTATCAGATGATTACATGGGGTTTACCTGTTAAAGGTATGCAGGTTATCAGACCTTGCTTTTGGTGTTATGGACATTGTTGTTATTGTTCATAGGCATAGTTAATGGAACGCCAGTAAAAACTGGTCCAATGTCGCCACATCCTCTCGTATTTTTGACCCGATTGGTTTTGCCGCAGCGTTTGTAATACGAGCGAAAATTGGGCTACAACAGCTGTGGGGTGAAGGACTTGATTGGGATGCAGAGCTGCCTGTAGAGAGTCAGGCTGAATGGAGGAAGTTATTCCAAGAAATGGGAAAGCTGAGCAATGTTGCGTTTGAGAGATGCCTGACACCTAACAAGGTTATTGGTAGACCGACACTGTGCATCTTTTGTGATGCATCGATGGATGCATTCGGAGCATGTGCTTACTTACGGTGGGAGACAGCGGAACAAAGCTATGAAGTGCGGTTTGTGGCAGCCAAATCACGGGTGGCACCACTGAAGCAACTAACTGTCCCACGGCTAGAATTGCAAGCAGCAGTGTTGGCAAGCAGACTGTATAAGACAATCAAAGATGAGATGGCCATGGAGTTGAATGAGGTTATCTTCATGACAGACAGTATGATTGCCTTATCGTGGATAAAGAACAAAGCTAAAAGCTTCAAGATGTTCGTCTCGACAAGAGTGGGTAATCACTTCGTGATATAAGGTGGATTTGCACCCCAGACTAGTACCTGACTAGTAGTATCCAGGTTTCCAAATAAAGTAATGAAGAAGATAGGAAAACAAGCAAAGATCTTCGGGGAAGGGAGGAATGTTTCAAAATTGGAGTTTCCATTCCAGATGATTTTGAAGCAGAACAAAAAAACCAAATATATCGGTTCAAGGCAGGACGCAAAGTTTTGGTTCCCTTTCTCGACTGTTCAAATATCAAAATAAAAGACTCATACACGAGTTTAGAGAATTGCACAAAATCTCATCTCAGATTATAACCATCTTTGAAGAATGTATAAGATTTAGATGAGAACCCAATCTCTAATATTTATTGATAATTTCTATCTGCATATAGAGACGAACGGGTCACCGGTCTAAAGAAATATCGCACCACCGGCATTAGATCGAAGCCATTTACGTGTGAGGAATGTGAATACAAATGTTCTACATATCAGGACGAATCAGGAAAATTCTAGGAGAAATAGAAGAAGAGGAAAACACTCGGGAAGAGCTCTACAACCAGCTCAGAAGTCACGGCCACAACTATGAACAGGAGAGACCCATAAGCCTACTAAAGATCTTCGCACCAGGAATGCAACGTCACGGGAGCAAGAGGCAACAGGCACTCGCGGAATTCCAGCTGGAGGCCCCCATCTCACCGATAAAAGAATAGGAGAACCAGCGACCCAAAGTACACCAGCGACGTCGTCACCGGTCAGACCAGAAAAGGACAACTACAACCAACTATAGGAGGAGACGACAACCATCCCAACTGTAGAGACAGTGTGGTGACTAAGATCGTGATCACGTGCACGCTGTCATTCGATGCCAAGATGCCGAAAAGACAAGTGCAGGTATCTACACGAGTGAGGAAAGCCGGAGTGCTGCGGAATCCGTGAGGAGGCGCAGCAAGCGGATCAGCATGAAGGGCGCCGCCGGAGCGTTGCGGCTTGGCCATTACTCGGCAATCTGCATTTATTAAATTGTGAATTTCTTTGAGAGCTGTTCATTGGAGATAGAATAAACAAATATTTTACTAATCGTTTATGAACTCTTGAGAATGTGAACCGTATTCATGTCACTTTTTTGTTGTTATATAAGATCTGACAATTAAAATTATTTCTTACCCATGACTTATATAAGTGATACAGATTGACTATAGACACATTGCTGCAGTGATGCTGGCAGATAAACGGATTGAGACGCCGATCCTACAGCTGATCACTTGTTTTCCCATTGCTACAGAGGCACGGGTGGACAGGTGGTCCGTGATCACTGACNGACTATTTAAATTTCTTATTTACTAATGAATGCGTACCACTTATTACCAAACCTACAAGAATCACTGAATCATCTCATACACTCATTGATCACTTCTATACAAACAATCTTTTTAATGACATTATCCCAGGAATACTGTTACATGAAGTGTCTGACCACTTACCTATATTCATACTGATCAAAGCAATAAACTATAAGCAGGCTAACAAAAAGGTATGGATTAGAAACTTTACTAATTTTAACTTACAGCAATTTTTGAATGAACTAGGCCAGTCATTTTACAACCATGCAATTAGTAACCTGCCATGTAATGACCAACTATCTACTCTGATTAATATATTTTCCCAAGTCATAGATAATCACGCTCCTTACAGACCACTAACTAGGAAAGAAAATAAACAAAGAAAGAAACCATGGATTACTAAAGGCCTCTTACAGTCTATAAGAAATCGTAGGAAGATGTTCAAATCTCATGTATTACAAGGAAATGATTTAACTAGAGATTTGTACAAATATATTCTAATAAACTAACACATCTTAAAGAAACTATAAAACGTAACTATTATAGAGATAAATTAATAGGATACAAAAATAATGTAAAAAAAACATGGCAAACTATAAATGATATTGTGAAGATAAAAAAGAAATCGTCGGTAACCCCGGATAATTTAATAAGGGATGATAATAGTATTACTTCTAACACTTCAGATATTTGTAATACACTTAATCAGTTTTTTGCAAAAATTGGACCAAACATGGCTCAGAATTTAAAAAGAACAAACATGCAATTTCAATCATTCTTAGGTGAACAAAACACCAAAACTTTTTTTCTCAGACCTGTAAATGAGCAAGAAGTATCAGATATAATAAATATAGTCTAGATATTCACAAATCGTATCTGTCTCTCGATAAACCCATTTGACTTTGGGTATCTCGGCGATGACGTCACGTGATCAAAGCACCACTGTCTTGCGAAATCACGATATGCTTCGGAAGCAAACTGCGGTCCATTGTCAAAGTGGAATGTGTTGGTGGTGGTTGTGAAGTTGTTATTCCAGATGGTTGTGCAGTTCTGTGGACAGTTCCTTGGCCTGCATCACCTGCTGAGGTGTCAACTTTTGTCAGTGCTGCTGTTGCTAGCATAATGTAAAACCAATCAGATTCAAAGACCATGTGACATGATGTGTATAGTGTGTGTTAAAACTGTTATAATTCATGAGCAGTTTTAAAGCTGACAGATCAGGAATATGTACTTTAATTGCATGTAGATCTGTACAATTTTCAGTTTGGAGTCGTGTGTTAACAATTAGTTAACTAGAGTTTTCAAAATAACTGACAATTCTGTTAAAGTCAATTTTCAATGTTGGACTATACTGTATAAGTGATGAAAAGCAGTTCAGTGGAGTTATATCAAAGTCTGTAGTTTGAGTTTTCAGTGATTACAATTTGTGGTGTGAAAGACACATAACCAGAGACTACAGAATAACCTTCAGTAAATGCTTTTATTCATATTTTAATTTACAAGCAGACATTGAGTATATTTGACATTTCAAGAGACCGAGTTTTTGAAATAATGTAATGTACATCATTTCTTTGATAAAAAGGGAAGTTGTAATGATATCGATCTAGCTATCGAGTAGTCAGCCTCGTTTTGATATCTACGTACACGTATGACGTAAGACGAGATGTATGCGCTCTCTTGTGTAACCACCATCTTTAGAATAAACACGGAATCTTGCAGTGTTGCAAAAGTGTTATATTACAGTATGGTGCTTATATGGTGCTATATGCCAGAAGTTCTACTCCATTGTAAGCTAATTAAAACGTAGCTGTAGGAGTAGTTATACGTAGGAATAGGCGCTCCAAATACCTTGGCCAGCGGCAACACACCGGACGGATGCTGACACGTCCTGAGTGTTATGTAAAGTCTGACGTAGCTCAGCTTTGTTACCAACAAGGAGGAATTGGAAACTTGCAAGAAAAATGTACAAAAAGCCGCCCTGCTTGGCAATTCCCTGATCAACATAAACCAGGAGCAGTCTTTAGATATGGCTAAACAATCGGAAATTAGCCAAACTCATATAGATGTGAGCACTTCCGTATTGACGTGTAATTGTACGTGGGAATTTGGCTAAGGTTGTAAAACGTGCTGAGTGTTATGTAAAGTCTGACGTAGCTCAGCTTTGTTACCAACCAAGCTGTATGCTGGGTTACTATAGTAGAAACAAGAAAAAACGGTATAGATGCTTTGAACACCAGAATACAACTGGGGGTGTACTGGTGTATGTGATGTGAGTGGCACCTGAATGCGTGATTGGTACAATTTCAGATAATTATTAGGCTAAGATGAACGTATGCATTTCCTGTTTAAACTAAATAGGTTTTTTTCATGTCTGTTGAAAGTTAAAGTGACAGCTTGTTGTTGTTTTAACCTAATATCTAGCTGCATACAAGTACGTTCAATGTGTTTGGCTTCATCTCAGCTTTTATGTCTAATCATTTCCACATATGTTTGTGTCAGGAACTCAAGCAGGAAAACTTCGATCTCACCAAAAAAGCGAAGTTATGTGAGCTGGCTCGGGAGGCCGAGACAGAGGATTGTTATCTACAGCTACAGGAAGAGCAGCAGCAGCATCAGCTTCTAACAACAAACAACTACCAGCATGAGGATATTCAAACAATCGAGCAAACACTAAAGAAGCAGGAGCTAGGCATGCGGCGCCTTCAAGTCGCGTCACAAAGACAGAAGTGGGACAAAGACTTGACACGCTACATCAAGAAGCTGGAAAACAGCAATTAAACCAGTGATCGTGTGTGCATGGTGACCTCAACATCTGCCACGAGGAGATAGGTATAGGGGTGCTGTAGTCTGGGCCGAGGAGTGGTGGTCCAAAAGCGTCCTAGATGGCGTCGGAGTAGAACTGTTGTTATTAAGTTATTTGTTGATTTGATCCGATTACATCAATTTATACTTCGTCACACCCAGAAAAGATAGATAGATAACTACCTATCTGGCTAGAAACTAATTATCAATCATTGTGGAAGAGGAAGAAGGTAATAACATGCGATATGCTAGGATTCTCCAATAATAGGAGAGTGTACATCAATGAAAGTCTGACAAAGATGAGGCGTGTACTATTTGCGAAATGCTTCAGGAGGGAACATGAATATAAATTTCTATGGACACGACAAGGGAAAATATTACTTAGAAAAAATGATAATAGTGAAGTGATTGAAATCACATCTGTAGAGACGCTTCATCGCCTTAACTCGCAGAGCTAAACTACCCATACTCAGTTAATTAAGGAGATAACATCTAACTACGACAAATGGCAAGTTATCCTTGTAGCCAATGCCATAAAGAATGCGAGTATAACCAGAAATCTAGGCTCAAGGATAGAGAACATGGGGCCCAATAAAAGACGTTGTTTTCTGCCGATAGATGGCGCCACTATGCTATATACACTGTGTGTTTAGGCGAAATGGGGTATATAGGCACAAAACGGTATGCCACAAAAAAGAGTTTATTTCCGAAGAAGGTGTGTGTACGAACACCATTGAAGGCTTATGGAGTGCGGCGAAGGCGAGGATAAAGCGCATGAAAGGCGTGGGGAAGACTATGTTACCAGCGGTCCTTGACGAGTTCATGTATCGCGAAATGTACGGGCAGCGAAGAATGATGTACGGAAATTTGATGACTGATATGGCGAAACAGTACAGTGTAAATAACGAATAAATGGAAGTACATGTGAAGACTAAAACATGTGTTATTGCTATGTATTAATATTGATGTGTTTGTTACTGTATATGCGGAAAGAACGAGAATATGAATGGAAAAAGCGGCCTAACCGTAACCCTACCCCTAACCCTAACCCTAACCCTAACCCTAACCCTAACCCTAACCCTAACCCTAACCCTAACCATAACCCTAACCCTATCCCTGACCCTAACCCTAACCCTAACCGACATCGATTTCAGGGCTCTAGCAGAGGAAGGTGACGGGAAATGCTCGCGCGTTGCAATGGTCAGAAACGGGCGAGTAGGGTCGCTTCAACGCATTTTTTTCGACACTTCCTGTTAACTCACATCATGTTTATCGGTTGAAATGAACAAAGAACACCTTCACCAGTACCCCTGTCGATTTTAAAGGGGCTACCCCACATTTACGAAAATGACATAGGTTTCAATGGGCCCCATGTTCTCTATCCTTGAACCGAAATCTATATGTCGTGACATATGCAATAACTGGTGTCACTTAAAATGTACTTCACTAACTATGAATCAATTTTGTGATTTATCTACTAATGAACAAACTTATTATTGTAAATACTGCCTTGATAATATATTTCCATACAGTACTATGGATTGCATTGAACTTGATGGGAAAACAGAAAAGATTACTCCAGCACTTGACCTTTTAAAATTACCATGTCTAACTAACAGCTATGCTTTTGCACCTAGCAAAAATGATGAGTATGACCCTGATACGAATATAACAGCATCACCTAGTAACTATCTAAATCAACAATCATTTTCTAACATATTATCGAGTAAGAAATATAATGATTTACTAATAATTCATCTTAATATTAGGAGCTTACAAAAAAATTTAAATAGATTAGAGGAGATCCTAATGGAAGTTGATACCCTCCCGGACATTATTGCCATTTCAGAAACTAAGTTAAATAGCTCAACTTGCTGCAATATTGACCTCCCCAATTATACATTTATTCATAAGGATTCGACTACCGCAGCAGGTGGAGTTGGCATGTATGTGAAAAACAATATAAAATTTCTAATTAATGATAATATAAAAATAAATCATGAAAACTGTGAGGATTTATGGATTGAAATTGAATTACATCATAATCAGGCAAAAACAGTCATTGGAGTAGTTTATCGACATCCCAACCATAATATTGGTAACTTCCAAGAAAAATTTCAGGAGACTTTGACCGATATTGGTAACTGTAACATTAAATATTATATATGTGGAGACTTTAATATTAATCTTCTAAAACATGAATCCCATTTGCAAACAAGGGACTATTTAAATTTCTTATTTACTAATGAATGCGTACCACTTATTACCAAACCTACAAGAATCACTGAATCATCTCATACACTCATTGATCACTT
>NW_014577190.1:41655-54395 GCF_000485595.1 Priapulus caudatus | reverse complement strand
GGAGGAGGAGGAGGAGGAGGAGGTTCGGCAAGCAGGAAATGAGCGCGCAATCGTACGTAATGCGTCGTTAATAGTGCAGTCGACTTGTGATTTGACTGATTTATTTGTTAGACCTGATTTGTGTGTTTCAGCAAAAAAGAAATCTAATAGCTATCTAATAGTGTCAGTCAGGGTAGAGCATGTCCTCATCGTCACTTGCTCTTTGGGATGTTTTTTCACCACTAATTTTAGAATATGACTGAACAATAACATATTATAACAAGGTATTTATATAAATAAATCCAAAAGAAATTTTGTGTCCGAAAATATATAGGTAGTTTTAACAGTTCTTTTTTACGGTATTAGGAAAATGAGAGGCCTAGGCCAAGAAGAGAGGTGAGAGGAAGCCCGCCGCTACCGCCGCCGCTGCTGCTACCACCATCACCATCACAGCCACACAGAAAACGAACATCAAAATAAAAGATTCAGACACGAGTTTAGAGAATTGCACAAAATCTCATTGGAAACACTTCTTAACTTAATAGCTTGCTAGTTCATATAGAAGACAAAGAGACAAGATCATCACCCAAGGGAAAAAAAAATTAAAGTTGCTAATATCGCAACACATAACCATGAAGATCACCGCAGTAGACGTCCGCGCTGTCGCTCCGGTCATTTGTAGCAATGCTGCCACACCAGTGAACATGCGTGCATGGGGCCACTCCAAAACGGAGAAAGCGGACATCGTTCCATAATTGGACCCATAAGAAGAAACGTAGCCACCTGACACGTGCTACCCCTAACGACCATGACGTGATGCGGCCATGATGTAATCATATCCAGGAAACTACATAACCTATAAGGTCACTACATAACCTTAGTGGCTAGCAGCTGTTAAATTATATTTGGGTATTATATCTATACCTTATATACTGTATATTCAGTGTTCAGATTTGGCGCTATTTCATAACGATGGATGTCCGTATTGCTCTTTTCATATTATAAAGAATTGTAAACATGCTGTTTACACGAGCGTGTGCATGCAGATGACAGTAGCAACACTTGTGCTTACAATAGTTATGAATAGCGATGATAGGCGGTTGATTTTGGACAAAGAAATTCAGCACTCTCAAATTGAAGTGAGCACTTCCGTATTGACGTGTAAATGTGGGAATTTGGCTAAGGTTGTAAAACGTGCTGAGTGTTATGTAAAGTCTGACGTAGCTCAGCTTTGTTACCAACCAAGCTGTATGCTGGGTTACTATAGTAGAAACAAGGAAAAGCGGTATAGATGCTTTGGACACCAGAATACAACTGGGGGTGTANGCGGCGCCACTCGCATGTCTACCAGAGCGCCATCTGTGGCGTTATCTTATTTGAATAAAGTTAGTTCCTGTTCCGGTATAAACATGTGTTAATCTCTTTAATAAGTTTCTGATATAAATCCACAATAGTCGTGACCACAGATCACTACAGTTATCAAGTCCTTACCATCTAAACGTAAACGTGATGAACGACGAGAATCCTGGGCAAGTCTGATGAGGTCGTTTAGAGACTTGGATATGCCGTCGAAACGTTCCCCCAACACTGGCCTAGCATGTGCCAAATCACGTCTTAGTCGTTCTAGATGAGTCAGACACTGGTCTGCAGCTTCAATACCATTTTCACTGGCTAGATTTCTGCAACAATTGTTTATTTCGAGCGTAAAATTATCAATAAATTGCCGGCATCAATCCGACGCGCCATTTTGGAATGAACTGTCTGGTACCTGGCCTACAATTTCAAAACATAGGCAAGTTAGTAGCGATGATGGCCTGGCAGCGAAATTTTTTTCCCCAAACGGTATAACATAGGGAAGAATTTAGCGCCTTCTGATTGGCTGGAATTTGGCAAGATGTCAGCCTCCATGACTTGTAGCCAAAATCCTGAATTATCTACGAAAAACTTTCCCGGCCTTTCTGTAAGTTAGGTTAAAGTAGTTTTTCAGTATGTTTTCTTTAAAACAACATGGGTTTGAGTGAATTAACCCAAATATGATGCCGTTTCTGCAACGTGCATGTAGCGCATATGTACATTGCATGCTGTACTATCTGTCTGCTATGACAATGATTGGCTGTGCCTACTGAGCAGTTGAGCTACTCTAGTCTAGAGCTGCAGACCAAAGTGTATAATATGATGTCTATATTTTTCTGTAGTGTAGTGTAGCCCAAGTTCTACTTGTTTCTTAGTTTGAAAATTTCTACTTGTTTCTTAGTTTAAAAATTTCGCCCTACTCTAGTCCAGAGCTGCAGACCTAAGTGTATAATATTATGTCTATATTTTTCTGTAGTGTAGTGTAGCCTAAGTTCTACTTGACGATCTGCAGCCCGGATATCCGCGCGAAGCGCGCCAACGCCGCCTCGCGGCAAAAACTAACACAGGATCACTGCCCCTACTCAAATAGCTTTACATGTGCTCTTCGAGTAAGGGCTCAAGCCGTATNCGAAGTTACTTGTAACACACTGACAGTACAGAATGCCATAGAAATTATACGATTTAAGGAGCATAAACCTTTATCAACCAAATTTAGCTTTAGAAATTTCACTGTGACATTGTAGCCTCATACATAGTGTTGTCAATCGGTTGTAATTTCGTAATCGATCATCGGTTGGACCCAAGTAACCGATGATCGGTTACAATCATCACTTTTCCAAGTTTTCTTGTTCAAGTTTTAAAAAAAAATATTTTTTTTTTCCCGATGAATTGATTATGGATTTTGATAACCAAGCGCTTGGGTTCGAGCCACTGTTCAACCGATGATCGATATAATCGATGATCGTGACATCACTACTCCAGCATGTATAGATTCTACTAGCAAACCCGGCAGTCAAATTCTTTCTAACAGTAAACAAATCCATCCCTCTTCTTGAGGGTCAAAAGGTTATCCGACACTTACTCTTAGCATGTCAGCAGAAAGTGACATTTCATTGGTCCTTTCACATAAGCCATAAAAATGCTAGGTCACCGCTGAAACAAAAAAGTTTTTCAATCGCTCCTCAGACCATGTCCTCAGAAAATGTCTAAAAATCTCCCTGTGCCCCATTGAACCTTTGACCTCCAATTTCGGCACAGTGATGGCTTTTCCTACTATGATGCTAGAACCGACTATCACGAGCCTAGGTCGAGCCGTTTAGATTGTTGCCTGCAATTCTGCATTTCCTCCCTATACCTTAAGTTATGGTGGGACTGTTCCCCCTTCTTTTACAACTCTTGACCTTTGACCTTTGACCCCAGCTTCGACATACCAACTCGTTTTGACGATCCCCCCCGACGTCCCGAATATCGTGACCGTACGTCAAGCGGTTAAGATTTGTGCCCAACTGTTGACCAATGAACGCACGGACGCACGGCCGGACGCACGGACGCACGCTCATGCGATTCTACAAGCTGCATCTCACTATGTCAGATGAGCTAATAAATACACACTATTAAGCTATTGTTCTAGTTTGGGGTACATGCCCAGCTGTGTAAAGCATGACCCTGGACTAGCCAGTAGTGAGGCAACCAATTACAGGCAGTCGCGTATAGTAGGTTGCCGATAAACAATAGACAGGCGGGTCCCCAGTTTGGGTATATAATATCTGCGTTTATGAGAGAGAGAGAGAGAGAGAGAGAGAGAGAGAGAGAGAGAGAACAGTCAGAGATACAGACAGAGATAGGCAGAGTAAGATACAGAGATACTGCACATTTGCTAGATAACGGACGACCCAGCATTAGACTAGTAAGTTATGACGTGTCTCGCGTAAACCTAGTGGACTGGACGCGCATACCTTGTTATGGAATTATACATAGTACCTATAAAGAAAATCACTGAATACGTATACCAGTGTTGTTGTGTTCTTTATAATATGATTCGATAGACGTTAGCAAAGGGTGTAACATATTATACACCCACGCGTAACCACTAATGCGATCACGGTAAGCAAGCAGCTTCCCTACACAACGTCGTGAGAGACGGATTGATAAATCGACACATTCAGTAATATGTAGTCATTTGTCCACTATTTCACATACTGCTGTCAGTAATACATGAAAAATAAATATTTTCTGTTCAGACTTACGGTTTCGTTACGAAGTTCACACTGTTGTCAACAAAACCATGTACTTTGATCACTACCGCACCGTGTGGACGATGTCATTGACCAATCACTACATACGTGTAGCAACAGGACCAATCTGATTGGACCGCGGCACATATGCTATGGAAGTCGGAACTCTTCATGCCTTTTTATTACTCTACAATGCACGGAAGAAGTGTTCCGACTCACATTGACAGACGCGAACAACTCGACAGTAACAAGTCGGAATGGAGGATGAGTGACCAGTTCAGTGCATTCAGTGAGTAAACTCTGAATAAAGGATTTTTCCCCTGCACATGATTTGATTCACTTGCCCCGTCGGGCATGTTTAAGGGGCAAATCACTTGCCCGATAGTCCGAAGTACTTGCCCCGGGCAAGTGGGCAACCGTTAAGCTCGAGCCCTGTACTAGAACATTTGCAAACAAGCCAAGTTGGATTTTTCTGCCAATAATTTGTTGAGCTACACAATGATCTTGTATTTCTTTCCCATTTCAGGATACCTTACCAGATGGCTATCAGTATCACCTGTGCGAATTCGCTCCCCTTGATGATAACGGATATGAAGCAGAAGTCAGAATTGCTGTCATGATGAAGCTGGAGCGAAGAAGTGGTACAGGCTTACCAGGATTACAGTAAAGTTACTCTCCGCATCCAAGCAACCACCGCCTCTGATGGAAGGATGAATAAAATGAAGGTGCATTACCGATGTCAGCACAACACTCAACCAAGGAGTCAGACAGCCAATCAGCGAAAAGCATCCAAGAACACGGATTGCCCTGCTAAAATGACTGTGACTGTGAAAAAGTATTTCGGGAAACTTAGTAGGTCCGTACAACATGTATAAAAATCGGTATTTTATTTTGAAATCTATCAAAGGTGCTGTTATTAGGAATCAGTTTATCAAGTCATTCTTAGTTTTAGTAGAAAAATATGAAAAATATATTTGTGATGTCATTAGTTAGGATGGGACATGTGTTTGGTAAAAGGTATGGAAAGGTATTAAACATAACATTATTCAATCAGAAAATATTTTGGGCCATCGCCATAGAGTATGGTTTAGGGCAATTGGTTTTGTACAAATCCTACTTTATCTTTATGATGGCTCAAAAACATTTCTGAATAATGCCTTTTTAATACTTCGCTTTTACAACACCCATTGTCTTAACTAAATGAGGTTAGGCCATTGCACAACTAGAAAGTATATAAAAATGACTTGGTAAACAACAACACCCTTTGCAGATTTTTTTATGTGGATAGCTGCACAACACTTTAGCTTCCTTTAGAAAAATGTTTTTGTCAAACTGAAATCCATAAGAATTTTGCAAATTTAAATTGATGCACAAGCTGACAAAACTATCACCTTAAAAAGGGAGGACTGTGAAAATACTGGCAGATGTATGATATTAGCTAGTTACAGAGCTGTGTAGGAAGCAGAAACACCTCTCTAGCCAATCTTCCCTACAGTTAACATTGCATTCTGTCTTTTTTCAGGGCCAAGTCCAACGATACCCACCTTCCAAAGTTTCCAATGGTCGTACGAATTCGACATATCCACAACCACAGGATTGAAAGTGCAGATGCTTTGAAGCACAGAGAAGTTGCCAGTTCAACAATCGAGAAATTTAAAGACATGTTCGGTAAAGGCCATTCACCATCATCTGCGCTCAACACACACAAGTTAGACATGCAGCTTGAACATGGTGCTGACTATTTGTATGAAGCTGGCGACCGATCAAAATGTCCGGATTTGCAGTTCTGTTTTAGGTAAGCTCTTTCACCTACACGTAGCCAATGTACATGTATAAAGTTATGATTCCCTTGAGAAGATCTCCTAAAATCATATTGAAAATAGGATGACAGTACCACGGATAGAAAAACTGAATTGTGGTGCGCCCCTGGAAATGTGCATCGAGGCTGAAAATATGAATGTTAGATCACATCACAGTGGAATACATGTACCGTACCATCAATATAACAGTTATTTTCCACTGAACAATGCATGTACTGCATTTTTATGGTGCCCTATGTTTGTTGTCCTAGGTGCGTCCCGGGTTGCGTTCGATTCCCGTTGAATCCCATTGAATCTTCATATCATATTTGGTGACAGGACAAAAGATCCCAGGACAAAAGATCCCCAGACAAACGGGTCCCCGCCCACATGATTTGATGATAAATTTGCAAGTCAATACCATTTCAGTTTTTGTATTAAAAAAATTTAAGTAGGGCCTTACATTATAAAAAAACATGACTTAAATTTTTGGAAGACAAAACTGAAAATGGTACGACTTACAAATAGCCTGCCGCGAATTTATCATAAAATCATGTGGGGAGGGACATTTGTCCGAGGATCTTTTCTCCTAGAACCAAAATATATATAAGTACATGTATTTAATCTACCTCTATTCCGTTTCAGACTATACAAGAAAGTCTTTGACAAAGCCTATGGTGCCACTTCTGGTGAACAAATGATCCATGATCTTGAGAGTGCGATAAACACATATAACAGTGAGCAAGGAGAGGAATGTGGGAAACTTGGCCAAGTCAATGGTAAACTCATAATCGCACTGTGTACCCCATTCATGAAGCGAGTGCACAAAAACCACAAGTTCAGTGGGGAATTAGTGTTCATTGATGCATCTGGTGGCATGGATCGGTACGACTGCCGAATATTTATGCTCTTAACGCATAGTTCCGCTGGAGGTCTGCCACTCGGATGCCTGATCACAACGTCGGAATCACGTGAGGTCATTTCACTGGCCTTAAAACTCTATCAAGAGATTTTACCAAACGATGCCTATTTTGGACGTGGATCTCGTGGCCCAGTTGTGTTCTTGTCAGACGATTGTGAAGCAGAGAGACAGAGTCTTCATGAAGTATATCCTGAGGCAGCACTAATTCTCTGTGTCTTCCATCTTCTCCAAGCAATCTGGCGTTTCCTGTGGGAAGGGAAAAATGGAATTAGAAAGGAGCACCGTCCTGAACTTCTCCAGCTCGTTAAGAAGATGACTTATGCAAAGTCAAATGATGAACTTCAAGATGCGTACGAGACTCTACAGGCTGATGACGTAGCTGTTCGGTACCCAAGTTACCTTCAGCACTGTGAAAAACTGTACAATCGGCGCCATATGTGGGCTCTGTGCTACAGGAAAGAGCTGCCGATGCGAGGAAATAACACAAACAATTATGCCGAGGCCGCAATGCGGATTTTAAAAGACCAAATCTTCGAAAGAGTCCGGGCGTATAACGTAGTTCAGCTACTGGATTTCCTGCTGACACGCATGGGGAGCTACTATGAGCGACGAATGACAGATCTTGCTAATGGACGAGTCGATGTCACTATTTCGCGACGGTTTATGCCAGGTGGAGCAGCTATCCCTCGAGAAATGGTTAAGAAGTTGAGCCCAAACGTGTATGAGGTCAGCAGTCAGTCACATCCTGATAGGGTATATGAAGTGGACATGTCAATCGCAATGTGCTCGTGTTTCGTTGGACTGAACGGGGCGCCTTGTAAGCATCAGTATGCAGTTGTCAAGTTATTCAATGTGTCATCATTGAATTTCTTGCCAGTCAGTGATGAGGTCATGCGCAAACACCTTCTCTACCTTGCGAGTGGCCAAGAACATGTCCGAGATGGTTGGTTTGCACCATTGCGTAGTCCGAACGGATCCTGTATGGCCGATGGAACAGGAGAGCCTGGCGCTTCTTCTGATGAAGAGCATGGAGAATTGGTCGCGAACGAAGGAGCTAGTCCTATTGCCAATAGTGACAGTGCACAACCTGCCGTTAATTCGTTGAACACGCAGAGGACGCTCCAGAATCAGTTCGATGCACGCAACAAAACTGCCCCAGTGAGTGTTAGTGGTGGTAGTATCGCGATTGACAAAGTTGTCGAACTTGAAGATGGGTTGAAAGAAACGATGACGACTATGATAGACATGCTCAAGGCTGACCCGGAGGAATTTTCAGGACCGGTTGAAGTGTTTCTAAAGCAGTTTAAAACTCTGAAAACCAATTCTGCTGTAGTGGGTGCCTTAAACACATTTGGGAAGTACACTGGGGCATCTATTTCCCTATCAGAGGCCAAAAAGAGCAAGCTACGAAGGAAAAGGGGAACTGCCATAAAAGTTCAGCCTACTGCTGTTTGTCGTCGTGCTACTGTCCTCGGGGGGCGTAGGTGTCTACAGACTGGACGGAAGCCAAAAGCAAGCTGTGATGTCAAGAAACGCAAGGTTACTGAAACAGGAAATTCACAACTGATGCCAAAGAAGAGACCAAGGAGAGCACCGCATAACCTCAGTCAGTGTGTTACCAATAATGAAAACATTGGGAAGAATAAATCATCAAAATGGTAGTTTCCTATGTGAAATGCTGGCGCAGGTCCCGCTTTACCCCAATTATCAATGCAACATTCAGCATTATAACCGAGGTGGTAATTATTTATAGACAGGTGGTAATTATTACACCCGAGGTGGTAATAATTACCACCTCGAGTGTAATAATACACCGAGGTTGCATTAATTACCATCGAGGTTGCAATAATTACCACGTAGGTTGGAATAGTAAATTACAACAGAGGGTTGTAAATACAGGGTTAGTAGTACAGTAGAACTTGCCTTAGCCAGATTTTCGGCAATCCGCACTGTGAGGTCGCGTTGATTTCCTAACATGAGTTAGGATGAGTTTGACCATGGCTAGTTGGGGCGAGTTGGTGTCCTATGTGGATGAGTTGACCATGTCTAGTTGGAGCGTTTGTACCTAGTTGGGGCGAGTTAGTAATGTTATTTCAGTAACTCACCTGTTGGCTGTGACAGTTACTCTTGTGGGTCCACATTTTTTTTTTCAATGAATATATTAATACATTGTTTGACCCAAACTGTTGTTCCCATGTTTTCTTTACATGTACCGGTACTTTAGAATCGGGCAAGAACGCGAAATTTTTTGTTTTTTGTTTTTTTCAATGAATATATTAATACATTGTTTGACCCAAACTGTTGTTCCCATGTTTTCTTTACATGTACCGGTACTTTAGAATCGGGCAGAAGTTGCAACTTTCCAGGTGGGAGCATGCACTACATTTTATTATGAAAATCCATTACATTGAGAGGGCCCAAGTAGGCCTTAACGTAACCTGCAGCATGTACATGTATTGTAGTACAGCAATGTACATATGCGCTACATACACGTTGCAGAAACGGCATCATATTTGGGTTAACTCACTCAAAATCCCCCCAAAACTATATGTTGTTTTAAAGAAAACATACTATAAGTAATAATTAACTTACCTTTGTTCACCATATTCGCCAAATTGACAAGTCATGGAAGCTGACATCTTGGATTCGTACTAACTACTATTAGCCAATGTGTTATTTTCATCTCAATCTTGTAATTAAGTTATGAGAGGGTCTGCATGGGCTCTCGTGAGTCGTAATAGTATTACTATAGTAATAGTATTACGAAGCGAAGGGCTATTGTACGAGTGTGTGTATACGTATGTAGTATTTATATAATAGTTAATACTACATACGTATACACGCACTCGTACAATAGCCCTTTGCTTCATCGCAGGAGGAAGGAGCGAAGGGCTATAGACAGTACTAGTTGTTGGGCTACATATACCCTACTCTTGTTGGGTTACATTATTGGGGGCCTATCTACGTATACACTGCATATCGCAGAACGATACGCAGATGAGATCGTATTAACTATTATTATTTCCTAACTAAACCAAACTCGGCATCTATAACTATAAGCCCAGACCCTCTCATAACTTAAGATTAAGATGAAAATAACACATTTGCACAAAGATTTGCAATTATAGTGATATTCATGTGTATTTCATGGAAAATACATCAGAAAACTTATCTAGCGGTCATAAACCAAAACAAACATGGTGTTTCGCTGTTTGTACTTTTGTTTTGAAGGTTTTCTTCAGTCAAAGCAAATCAGTCAAGAAACGGCATCATATTTGGGTTAATTCACACAAACCCATGTAGTTTTAAAGGAAACATACTAAAAAACTACTTTAACCTAACTTACAGAAAGTTCGGGGAAAGTTTTTCGTAGATAATTCGTATTTTGCTATCAAGTCATGGAGCTGACATCTTTGCCAAATTCCAGCCAATCAGAAGGCGCTAAATTCTTCCCTATGTTATACCGTTTGGGAAAAAAAATTTCGCGGCCGGGCACCAGCGCAGCGAATTATGTACGGAAGATAGCTGGCGCCGCCCTGGCGGATCTTTGTATTGTAGGCTGTGATTG
Source organism: Priapulus caudatus (assembly GCF_000485595.1). Classification (NCBI taxonomy): domain Eukaryota; kingdom Metazoa; phylum Priapulida; class Priapulimorpha; order Priapulimorphida; family Priapulidae; genus Priapulus; species Priapulus caudatus. Next base: position 44,039 of record NW_014577190.1, on the reverse strand, counting down.
GTTGATTTATGTACGAAAGTATTTATGTCCCTTCTCGTCTGTGAATTATATTTATTGCTCTTGGTATTTAGTGACGGTCATTAAATCGATTTAATGACCGTCACTGAATACGAATTATTGCTAGCAATAAATCCATGTTTGTGATTGGCTGAGCACAAATAAGGTGCATCTGATTGGTTGATTTAATGACGGTACATAAATGATTTAATGACGGTACATAAATCGATTTAATGGTTATAAAATAAAATTAGTGACGGTCATTAAATATCATTTATGTCCCTTCTCGCCTGCCATAGACGAGGTGTCTTCCCTGAAACAACTGGATGTAGCATTATTTCCTGAGTTTGACCTGACGGGAGATCGTTCCAGTGTATTTTAAAGCCTTCAGGTGGTACGCTAATGCAAGAGGTGTCACGGATGACTGTCAGAAAAGAGACTTATTGTTAACATGTGGGGGGTCAAAGGTTACACGATTCATATGGCACCCTACACCCAGAAGACTCCGAGGAGGAAGAAGGGGATGGAGATACAAATGTCAGCCAATCTGCCGGAGATGGTGGAGGAGAAGGAGCAGCGCCGGTATTGGTGAGACAGGTTTAAAGAGACTTGAAATATTGTCAAGCATCTTGTGGTGCAAGTTCGAGAGAGATATGTTTAAGAGGCTACTACCGGAGGCAAATGAACCTATAAACCGCTACATCACACGGTTGAGAGAGAGGGCTGCCAACTGCGAATTCATAGATGAGGATGACCAAATCAGGGACCATATTATCAAGAGTAGATAATAACACAAGAGTTACACACCCGATTCCTGCATTTTTAACCGATTTTTCTCATCTGTATACGTTCCTCAGCTTATTATGACCACTAATCACTCACCTTCGTGGTACTGATATTCGTTTACATATATTTGCTAGCATATTGCTGTAAATCGTAATCTTGCACGAGCTGAATTCGCACAATTTACTGCTATTGTGTCGAGATGTTGAGCCAAGATTTGAAGCTATAGTGGCGCCAATAGTTAGCACAGAAGAGAACCCATGTACAATCTGCATCTGCCCCAGCTAAAAAAGGAAATTATCTAAACCAAAACGCTTGCACGAAAAGCCCATTTTATTTAACACCGTTTCTGCTGCGGCAACTCTACATCAACAAGAGTACAACATTGATGAACTGTACGACTCAACATCTGGCTGGTGGCTTAGAATCGCACCTAAGGACGCTGATCTCCCTGAACACAAAGGTGGGCACCTGAACACCATCACACTACTCATTAACGAGTTCGGGCTAGGCCAGATTCGAGTCTTGGATGAGGCAGTAGTCTAAAAACTTTGTCTGAAAATGGCATCCTGAATGCTGCTATGGAGGAGATGCTCAGTAAGCTCCATTACACAACATGCTTTGGACTAGATGAAGAAACTTTCAACCGGATTACACCAAACATTAGATACGAGACAAAAATATGCAGACGTTCGGATTTACCTTTCGTGCACTATACATCAAAAACATGCAATAGACTGATTAGCCCACGCAAACGCCAACACGACCTGTGCACCAAATGCACAAAAATGATGCAAAACCTCAAGCAGGTCAACAAAACTGCCGCAGCAGTAACTGCTTCCACGCGGAAAAGGCGGCTGAAGCCATCTTCAAGTTTTCCTGTTAGCCTGCTGTCTCAGCCGCAACTGGAGGCGAAGAAATCTGAAAAATTAAAAAGTTCGGCCTTTCGAAGAAGGTTAAATTTTTGGATCAAAAATTGGAAAAAAAATGTCAATATGCCTAAGTGAGGAACAGGGGATGGAGTTGCACAAGGCTTTTCAAAAACAAAACAACGGCAAACATCAGTATACAAACTCCTAGCAGAAATGGAACAGAAAGCTGGCAGCAGGATCACCACGGCAATGAGGCACAGCTGGAGAAGAGACCAGGAACGAAATTGTAAGTTTCACTTTTTTAAATCCATCTACGTTTATTTGCATAAAAACCAACAAATATGACAGAAAATGAATACACCCTTGCTAATTATTAGCTTTCATGTACATACAAATGCTTCTATATACTTCTCATGCACTTTATCTACATTTATCCTATTCTCTTGAACATTTTTCAGGTACAGGAAGAACGTCCAATGTATGGAGTTCTATGACGTATCGCATGTGTAAGTAGGGGGTTGTCACTAGGCCTAAGGGGCGTGGTTTAAAATCGTTAACGCGAAACAATTAAGAGTGCTGATTGACCAGTGTACTTTGTATTACGTACGTACATGCGTGCGTATGGCAAGGCAACTACGTAGTCTAAAGGGGTCCATACCTATGTGTCCCGGTAGCTATGTGTCCCGGTACCTATGTGTCCCGGTACCCAGGTACCTATGTGTCCCGGTACCC
>NW_014577190.1:29878-40674 GCF_000485595.1 Priapulus caudatus | reverse complement strand
CCACTTCTCCATTTCACTACGAATACATACAGCCAGGCACACGCAAACCAGTGAGGCCACCAGGCTTGTTGTACGTTAACCCTGGAATTAGAAGGAACCCGTTTTACTGGGAAAGTAGTGAATTTTTTCTACTTACTTTCAACGTTGTTGTTCGTACGTAGATCCATGTTGTGATCATACGCATTCCACATGGCTGGTGGGAATGTTCCGTTGACATACGTGTTCATTACGTAAGCAAAGAAGTCCATTAATGCCGGATATCTGTTGATGAGGTTATTTGTTCTCCTCGCTGCACGTAAAATATTAAAATTCATTTGGACCAATGGCAAATGCAGGTAGTCGATTGCCATCACTTTACACAGACATTTTCTAAGATTTCTGTCACAGCGATATGGACCCGCCAGGCCAAGTTCCTGAATTCAACCCACAGGTTCTGCGTGAAGTGGAAATAACATCCCTTGACTTGGGCATGAGGAAGCTCTGTTTCCACAGCAGAAATATGAGCCTGTTCAAAGTCACAGATGACCATCCATGGCCTCCATCGATGGTGCGTTACACGACGCACATGGCGCGAAATTGCTGCCAAAACCTGTCGGTAATGCCCGATTCCCCTATTTTCCATCAACACGACTACCAAAGGTACCACCCAGTCATGGTACCTGCCAAGAACTGTAAAAAACTGGTTATATGGAGCAGGGCAGGATCTGAAAGTTCCATCCATATAGACCTCACTGCACCTCCTAAGGGCTCTTAGGTTTGCATCAGTTGCAAAAGTCGAGATGCCCCAGTCACTATCCTGATGGAGCAAAAAGCGATCATGCAGCCATGTTTCTGCCCAAGGCCCAGCTATATTGACATCTTCGACTGCAGCAGGGATTTCTGGCATTTGGCTCACCTTGGTTCTATTTAGAATTGTTCGGAAGGAAATAAAACTGTCAATCGGGGGAGGTCGGTCTCCACCACCCTGTGCATGTTGTCTGTGTACATCGGCAACCGTAGCATCATACACACGCTTTACTGGACGAGCAGGGTTGTCCAATACTGCTGCCCGCATTGTTTCCCTCAATGCAGCTCGATCAACTATATTGTCATCAGGCTCATGGGCGTGTTCCTCATGGAACAGTACGCGAATTTCGTTCACATCTTCAAGGTCTTCAATGTTGAATATATTCGTTCGAACACGTGCGTTGCATTCTTTTCTCCAGCACCGCCAGTGAATTCTTTCATTTGCATCTCGATGCCTGCGGTAGCGGTATCCATTAATTACAAGGACCTGACCACCACGATTACCTGCCACAAGCCTTACATCCATGGCTACTTCTGAACTGCATATCCAAATGCTCAATTGTCTATTCTGTTCAGTTTCAGTTTTCAGTTTTCGTTTCAGTTTCAGTTTTCAGTTTTCTTTTCAGTTTCAGTTTTCAGTTTTCTTTTAAGTTTCAGTTTTCAGTTTTCTTTTCAGTTTCAGTTTTCAGTTTTCTTTTCAGTTTTCAGTCAGAATGCCTATTCTTTTTGGGAAGATGTATTTCCTGGAATCAGCTAGACGCATTGTCTGGCTTGCTTGATACAATTCGTATAACATCACGTTTATGTACATGTAGCACTGACCTGAGCCCACCCTGATTATCATCCGCCATGTTTTCTTATACGCTTATACCATAGATATAATTATACAACACATATATGTGTTGTATATATCTATGCTTATACCATGCGAGTTTTGCATGGCGTGTACCCTGCTTAATGCAAAAATTGTGAACTGAACTGACAGTTTTTTATTTGAAAATTAACTAAAAAAACATTTTAATTTTTTGTTTGCTGACGTAACAGCCTAGGCCTAATCCTGAAATCCTTTGTTTCGTGTACTGGGAAACATAGGTACCGGCCGGACACATAGGTACCTAGGTACTGGGACACCACTCCACGCGTACCCGATAGCATACGGTAAGGACACAGTAGGTACCGGACACCAGTAGGGTACCTGGTACTGGCATCATAGTACCGGGGACACATATAGGTAACTGGGTAGCTGGGACACCATAGTACGGAACACGAATAGTACCGCGGCACACATAGGTAGCTCGTGAGAGCAGGACACATAGGTACGGGAAACATTAGGTATGACCCCCTTCCCAATACGTATTGGAAAATATGCAATACGGTTTTGTCGTATTGCAAGTATATTGCATGACGGGTTTTTGGTCGCAATACTCACCCCTACCAGCCTCGTAATACTAATATAGGCATACTCTGCTTATAACATGGCTTAATTAGTGTGTGTAGTCTTGCTACTATGGACGCTTATCCCTCCAATTGTTTAGTTACTATATCTGTTAAGTCGCTGTTCGCAACATAGTACTGTGTATCTTAAATATTATAACGCTAAACCTAAAAACTATATTATTACGTAATATGCATTGTTCACACAGACAGCACACATTTTTCGATCTATTTAAGTGGCGGTTGTAGTTTCAGAAACTGATTTGACAGAACTTAGGGGCCAGATCATAAACCATCATTGGTAACATACATGGTTGATTACAATATTGGCAGTAATCCAATTGGAATTTTAAACACCTGATTTTGGTGCGTTGCACTTCTTGATGTCCTCGAGTTCGGTAAATTAGGTAGGCTCAGTGCTTTGATTTAGTTGTAAAAACCATTTTTACTTATCCATTTTGTCATACCTTCAAATAACCATTCCATGATGAGAAAACTGCAATTTGAAGTCCACATTCGAGTCAGGGCAGTAATAAAACCATATCGTTTGTCAGGAAATGAATTGTTCGAAAGAATAACTAGTTTTCTCGCACTGGGAATTTGTGAACGCGCGATAAATTATATTTGCTGACTGTTAACAGAATAAATAATAACTGTCCCCATGAAAACATTATCCTACTACTGTTATACTTTAGTTTTTTAGCACCATACAGTGCATTGTGTGAAGAATGATTAACCCGTGTGCAGACTTCTAAACACTACAAAACCAGCATGCATGGAGAACTATATGGCCATTTCGGAATAATTCACTGTTGGGCCGTCAGCCCCCGGCATAAAATATATTGGTGTTTCATGCCCATTGATCATTATAGAAAATCAAGTAAATAATGCCAATGAAAAAATATTATATAGATTAAGTTGAGTCGGATATTCCACCTAACAAGGCCTATAGTTTGTTGGATAATCCAACAATTTCATATATATTGGAAGTTGGGGCTTGGGGTTTGGATCCTTACCATTTAAATGCCGGATAGAAAATGGAAATGCAGATAGAAATTAACCATTTTAACCTGAAATTATTATTCCTTTCAGGCCAAGTAGGCATTGTTTGCTCTCGTGCGTTCAAACTGCCAAAAAGTATGAAGCAGGACAGTGTTTCAACTAAAGAGTAAAGAAGGTATGTTACTTTCTGTGTGTTTATGCATTGTTTACAATAACGTCGAACAGCTAAGAACTATACCTAAGATTACTTACCAGGCCAGGGCTTGAAACTAATGCCTGCCGAATTAAGCTTCGACGTTACTAGATATCTGTAGCGGCTAGTAGCAATAGATATAATATAGAGGCAGACCATCTTGTTGGCGAGTGTTGGTAATAACTTAAATCCGTAGCTACTTTTGTGCAACTGTTTCCAGTCTGGTTAAGTATAAAATTTGTGTGACGCCAATGATAAATTTTATGCACTAGTTTTCAGCAGGCCTTCCTGAATATTGATTTAAATTAAGGTCCCATTGACCCAAGTACAGACTTGGATGCATCTCAGATAGTCTAAAATAAAAATTGTTCTGGGAGCCCACCCCCGCATTTTTTTTTACCGCCAAGACCCACTGATCATACTCACGGATCCTGTGCGCAGCTAACTGCTTGGCCGTGGTGCTAGGTTAGTTTCAACGACTAATAGGATATATTAGGCTATTAATACGTGCAAAAAGTATCACATGGTATTTATGTAATATTTGTGTATGTTTAAACAGTGTGGCAATTAACCCGTACATTGATGGATAGAACTATATCTAGTTGACCATGCTTATTCAATAAATAATTCATCATAAGTGACATTGATAATAGATAAGCGTACCTATTTCAGGTTGACGGCCCTATTCCAGAAGCTGGTACTTAAACGCTGTGAAATTAGAGCACCCCGAGGGAAACAGCCTCACAGCACACTTTCACATTGCCGAGAAGACGCGAGTAACATATGTTTTAGGTGAATACTAATTCTACATTTTCATTTTCTTGTGTGGTTCACGACTCTTCAATACTGCTTTATCTGAATCCATAGTATCAAGGAAACCTCATAGAGAGTATAATTCATAGTAGCCGTGGAAGAGACAATGGTAATAATTTATAATTTTTACATAATTTTAATTAATATTAATGTTATTATATACTTGTGTCAGGCTCAATAGTCATCTCGACCTTCCAGCTGTTAATGAAACATCTCGCATCATGTATTTATATAAATAAATATTAAAAAGCTCTATAAACAGCTAGATGTTAAACACGGTGATGTCAAATTTTCTGCAGTGTCTCGTCTGTCCCTAATTACATAAAATGTATAAGTTTGTTTTGTCTTCCCTATTTCTGAATTATGTATTAATCGTTGTTTGCAAGATGTCATGATTATCTGGAAGTATATAATATAGATCTATATTCTACACTCATAACTATGTATCTCACCCTATTTGTGGTGTCTGATCCATTATTGGTGTATTACAGTGTTGGGTTTAAGAACGTACTCCACTAGACAGCATCAGGTGTGCCCCACATTTTAGAACATACAAGCCTTTATGTGGGTCTGAAAAGTTTCCATGCGGCGAGAGATCCCTTCTTTAAATGATTGAGCGCGCGGTCTCTTTCAACATTTATGAATCGATTTACTGTTAGGTTCTAGTAAATCTAAACAAATATTTGCTATGTCTGTAAAATTTACTCGCATGGTAACTGTTTGTAAGCTTAGCCTTATATTATTACATTTATAATCTTACCTTAACATTTATTTGAAGTTCATTCAAAAAAGAATATCTTCGCCTAAAATACAGAGCAAATGTGAGGCTTCTAAATCAACTAGATAATGTTAAGGTAGTTTTAGACCACATGCGCGGTCACGGCAGCACGAGCAGAATCGGATGATAACCCAGGCGACCACCTGGCTCCCCCCAGCCTTTTCAGCTCGTCCCAGTCCGCGATGCGCGGGTAAGAGGGCGTCCACCGCCTATTAGCAGCGGCAGACGCCTGCTGGCTGGAGTCATCGATGGTATTGACATCAGAAAACATTGTATCAAAGTTTGAACTATCAGTGTATTATTTTAGCTAGTGATTCTGCACCATGTACCGCATTTTCACCCAGAATGCTCAGGACTTTCGAAATTTGCTGTCAGTGTTACCTAGATGCAGTCTCTATGCCACAACTCAAGGAGAAAACTTGACTTATGTAAGTTACTTGAGTCTAGTATCTATTAATATGAATCTACGTTCAGTATGTATATACAGTTAGATACATCATAATTAAGCAAATGTTTGAATGATTTGATTTGAAATGCGCAAGTAAGGGTGGAGACTGGAGCTCAAGTTGTGAAGACCATGGATCACTCTATAGTTTTAAAGGAATTCTCTTCAAATGAGATGAAATGGAGCATTGTAAGGCATGGAACTTTGGATATCCTAATGTAACAGTATGCTTATCTTTTTTTTTTTTCTTAATATATGTCTTTATAACTAGTGACTACGATTAGTAAGCGATTAGTAAGTGCTGAAATTCGTTTGGATTGAATGACATTTCTTTCAGATCGAATTATTTTCCAATTATAGGCAAGTCCAGAACTAAGTGTATGCACAGTCACCTAACAAAACAGATCTTAATCCTAGTCACACGTACTCACATGTGCAGTGGAGGGCAAACCACTGTGATTCCTGATCTCACATGGGAAAAAACTGCGGCAATTTCATTGCAGCCCACACCATGCCTAGCATGCAAGGTTGTTTACATGTCTTTAATTATGTGGCATTAGCTACATTCTATTTATCAACCATGTCCACAGGACATGTAAGACATTGTTTATAGAAGAGCGAATATGAGTATGACTAAAGTAAATGAAGGAAAATCTATGGAAAACCCAGTGAAAGCTGTTGTGAGGCTTCTCTGGTCATACAGGTGCTACACTTACGGCAACCTGCCACTGGAGAGGCAGCTGAGTTGATTGAACTCACTAGTCTGAGTCGTTTACCAGGGTCAACACAGACACCAAGTGTTCATGATCAACACAGCGATGGAGCAAGCCTGTAGTTTAGTCACTAAGTTTGCATGGTAACTATTGATACAGCTTCGTCGCTCTGCTTACTCCAACTTGAGGTTACTAGTATATAGTATATCTAATATATATATAATATATATAGTATAGTACATAGTATAATATAAATTATGTAATATACTATATGTATGATATATAATATTTATTTTATTTATTGATTTTTCTATTTATTTTTATTTAATTGTATTCGTACTTGATTAGATAGCAGCAGTAGGCTACCATGGCAACTTATTGTTACTATGAGTACTTCTACGAGTTCTTTCCTTTATGTTTGTCTCGTTATGATACATTCTTGGTCGATTTTGTTTATCAGAACCTTTATCGTTCAATATACGAAATTGTACTTGTCAGCACTATTATGTACCACAATAATATTAAGTAGAAGTGCTTGAGGTAAATTGCACTATACCTTTCATCGCATTGAGTGGCAAGTAGAGATACAATGGATCTGGTGTAGTTGGCAATAATAGAATGATATAACATGACTGATTGGTGTGATGGTTATAATCTTCATAGAGGACAGGTGACGGTTAATCTGGCGGCATCCTGCTAAAATGGACCGAAATCCCGGAGGGGCAGACGAACAGTACTGTTAGCTCCTAATTTCAGGCGTAAAGGCATTTTAGTGACTTGGCGTTGTTATTGTTCCTGTGATCTACAATACATGTCGCAACAACATTGTCATTGCAAATGTACTATACTATAATATTCTTAATGTATACTAGGATCGATATTGAATACTTATGTTAATCATATAGTCTTATTTATAACGCTATGTTACGCATAAAAGGTAACAGGTTTTCTAATTGATGAATTTGCAGTAATCACTGATCACATTTGCAAGACTGTAGCGATTGAGCATTCAATAGGCAGTCTTCTCACAAGTGGCACTTCACCTTTCTTACCATCACTGATAGAGCCAGCATCGGTTGCCGACTTCTCACACCAAGTACAGGGTACTCATCTTTTTGCATTATAAGTGTTCAAGTCGAAGACTAACATTTGATGATTGCATGGCACTCCTGCGTAAAGTGGTCATGAAATTAAGGGTGAAAAATAGATCACTTTCTAGTTACGTGTTTATGAATGGAAATCAGCGTGTAACGCAGTAGTGAACTGAGGTAAATGGGTGTTTTTAACGTTTTCTTACACCAAAATGTTCATTGTTCAATGTTTTCAGTTTTATATATTTGTATCTGTGAAGTTCAGGTCCATACACGAAGACATACATTTATGTAAAGTTATAAACTGGGGCATGTGTTCTGTTATCAACAATATAGTGAGATTTAAAGCGAAGGTGGCATGGTCTCTATTGGTTTGCAAGGATAGCAGAGGATGAGTGTGCCAATAGTGGAAGACATCATAAAGAGACGACTTTGACCAAAGTCACGAGTATGCTTGCATTGATCCAGGGATTAGCATATACTTATGGGGATATTATATTCCTAATAATAAATCATATTACTGCATGGGGCGAGTTTACATTTCTACCTGCCTTTTAGCTTGGTAAAAGTTGAATAGACCGCGCCCCCCCCCCCCCCCCCCCCCCCCCCCCCCCCCCCCCCCCCCCCTGTTTAGAAGATGTAGACTTTCATCATAGCATTCATATAAGTTTAGGCTACGTTATTCAATATTAATGGTACTTCCCTGTCATCATTTTTCAACTTAACATTCAAGCATTAGATGCAGGCATATGAAATTAGAATTGAGAAACAGTTTTGGTTAATTAACAGTGAGGTTTCCACAGGACAGAGAAAGATGCATCTTTTGCAAACAACATTGAAGCTATCACTGGCGTCATCAACATCCAACTTTGGTCTGGGCCTGCAGGTGGTAAAATCATATACAGTGCTGAGTAATTACTTCCAATACATCCCTAATTATGATAATTGAATTTACTTCATGATTTTTATGTATCAGAACTAAATTTTCTTTGCCGCTTACTATAAAAATGTTAATTCTGCAACTGAATGATAACTGCAATTTCATTAATAGGTGGTTAAACTTATGATCAATGACCTATGGCTGGTCACTTGTTTGCAAGCCAACTACGACTGTGTTTGATGTAGTTCATGTGCCTCTTTTATGTTGATTGCAAAATTCAGATCCATTACGCACATCTCAGCATGTTGTTCATTGATAGAGCATTGCAGGCAGTGTGGAATTATGATGGCAGTGCGGCTTGATGCCTTAAGTAACCAAAAACGTGGAAAATTTAAGCAGCTGTCAAGGAAATCCAAAGTTCTTACAAAACAAAGTCAAGCAATACTTCAATGTAGAGGAATCATGTGCAATCTTATAATTATTCAATATTAATTCATTAATGCAGAAGCTATTTGGGGAAAATCACGCAGGCCTTTGTCAAACGAACCACGATTTTTTGTCCATTTGTATAGGCTCTTCTAGATCTCAGATTTTATCTATGGATGGCAGCTTCATTGTAGGTAACTTTAATGTCCCAGGAAACACGCACAAATTGATTTGAGTCATGGTTGCTAAAGAAAAATACAAGTTAAGTGGAGAAGAAAAGATGAAAACTTCAGCAAATGTTTCCATACTCACAGATATGAAAAACAAAAAAATATAATAAGATGTATGTCATTAATGTCATAATGTGAGTTCATTTTTATATTAAGCTAGAATTTATGTTTTAGCTCATCTGACATAGTGAGATTGCGCTTGTGAATCGTCATGAGCATGCGTCCCCGTCCGGCCGTGCGTGCGTCGTCAACAGTTGGGCAAAAATCTAAACGGCCGACGGTACGGTCACGATATTCCGGACGTGGGGGTAAGATCCTAAAACGAAGTTGGGATTTGAAGCTGGGGGTTCAAAGGTCAAGGAAGGTGTAAAAGAAGGGGGAACTTACCATCGCTTAAACTGAGGTAAGGGGAAGGAAATGTCAGAATTGCGGGCCAAAAATCTAAACGGCTCGACCTATGCTCATGATAGTCGGTGTATAGGCATCTGGTAGGGAAAAGCCATCACTGTGGCGAAATTGGATGGTCCACAGTCAAAGGTCAGATTGGGCGGCACAGGGCAGAATTTTAGACATTTTCCTGAGGACATGGTCTGACGGAGCGATGACAACTTTTATTGTTTCAGTGGTGACGTAGCCACCTTATGGCTTTATGGAAAGGACCATGGAATGTATTTTCTGCTGACATGCGAAGAGTGAGTGTCCGATAACCTTTTGACCCGCTCGAAGAGGAGGGTTAATATATTGATTTGTTGAGTGTTAACAAAGGACTGAGAACCTGTTTTGCTCAATTATTAGAGCCCATACCTGTGTGAATGTGGAGGCTTACAGTTGCACAGTTTAATTGCAAGGCAAAAGTTTGTTCGAAGCCAAGGTCAACAAGTTCTGCCTAAAATCATATTATTTTTCTAAAGCAGTCTGTGCTATAGCACGCGCTGAAGGCTGAATCAGTGAATGCTCGCGTGGTAGCAACAAACACGGGCACCCATGGCTGTGCACTATTCTAATCATAATGATTGGCTGCAACCTGGCAGTGGCACAAGTGTTAACGTCACAGGCTGGCAAAACTTATCGCCTTGCCTGAATATACTTACTTGGATTTAGCTGTTAGGATTTCAGCAACTCCCAGGACTAAGTTTGGGTATCGTCAAGAAGGGCGATGCATCTTTGATTATTGATTACACTTGCAACGCGCCATCGTCGCGCAACTATAGTCTGAGTCTTAAAATTAGATTTTATTCTCATGTTATATCTGTTGTTAAACGATATAACTAATAGTCTAGTACCGAATATAAATATATAGTGTACTTTTCATCTTGGAATCTTGACATGTATCGATGTAGCTATGGCCATGCGTATCGCATTTACCAGTTATGCAAACATAAGCCCTGCTGTTTACCATATAAATATTAGAAGACACTATATATGTATATTCTATGGCTGTTACACTCAGGGCATAGGAACGAAGTATTCTTGAGGGGCAGTAAACGGCATCATCGCTGGTTTTTACAAAGTTTTTTATATAGATGTAATGAGAGAGAGAGAGAAAGTCTAAGATAAAGAGAGAGAGAGGGGTAGTAATTGAGACGGGGAGCAGGAAACAGTGATACGGTGTGTATGACGACGGGAAACGGAAACAATTAGGGCGTGCGACGATGGTGGTGGCAAGGTTGGGAGTGGAGGACAAGGGAGGAGATGGGAGGAAGGGTGGAAGTGAGAGGCAAGAGAGATGAAGTGGGAGGCAGGGGAGGGGAAGGTGAAGGCAGGAGGGGAGGAGGTGGGATCGTGGGGATGGAGGTGGGAGAGAAGGACCCCCGCGCCCCCTCTATATGTAAAACTTGGGAGATCCATGTCTCGATATCGTTGAAATCTTTTGAGTGTCAATGTCAATGACATTCTTAACCTGTATCTTGCCAATTGTTATTATAGTTCTATGTTATTATAAATTAGCTCATAGAGATTACGGTGGGTGCGAAAAGTGTAGGCTGATATTTGTTCAAATTGCTTA
>NW_014577190.1:25406-29868 GCF_000485595.1 Priapulus caudatus | reverse complement strand
GTACCGGGACACATAGGTACCTGGGTACTGGGACACATAGGTACCGGGACACATAGGTATGACCCCGTCTAAAGCACATTTTGAGCTGTGTGCAACCACTGGGTTGCATATATTAATCCCATGTTAACAATATTGTTGATGCCTTAGAGCATCTTGTTTGATTAGTTAAGGTAATGCGAGATGGAGGATGGAACAAGGAGAAATGTTTTCTTTGTCCTAATTCAAATGTAATTTTCCAGCAATTTAACAGACCACAAAAGTCCTGTAAATATTCTAGAGTATAAGTGTTATGGATAATCCTTTAGTCAAATTCGGGTTTAAGATACCCTGCACTGTTAGTAAGCAACTTTCTATTGAGTTAACGTTGCTATGCAAATTCTCGAGATCGAGAATTCCTTTGTTGTATGAAGCATGTAACTATGTAGCCCTGGGGGCCATTATTCTTCCAGGTTAGAAGTGAATGTTATACCTACGTCCTTATAATCCTCGTTCTTCTAGCCATCTTGTTCTGAATGATTGTTTACTTGAGTTTGGTACGTTGTAAAAATGGTTTGTACTCATCCTATGCATGTATGCAAGGTAAAGTACATTTCTATAGGAATAGGGAGTTAGTTCCTAGTGTTTGTATGGAGGTTTAGGCTCAATTGCAAATGTTTGTGGCATAAACATAGCTCGGGCCATGGCGATGTCTATAGTTTACTTTGTCTTATGAATCTTGTAAATTATATCATTTCAATTAATCGCACACACACGGTCACAAGCACGCGTTTATTGATGGCGAAAAGACATCACTGTAAACCGCTATATTGGATAATATAAAGGAAGGGCGCATCTTCGGACATGTGGAACTTCGAACTTTGTTGTTAAAGCAGGACAGGAGTTTATATTAAATTAAAGGACTATGTTTTCCTTCTACGATACTAAGGCAACATGACCAACGGGGAGGAACAGGATCAGGACAACCAACCCCGAGGGGGTAGTTCACAGGAGGATGGAGCTATTAACCAAGGGGGAGGAGACACCCGTGATAGGAAAATGACTGCCAAATGATCGGAGTTCATAAAGGAGACAAGGTTAAAAAATCGCACAGGTCAAATTAAACGAATGAATAAGCTACCGGATTCAATCGACGCACTGATACGAGAGGGGGAGGAGATTGGGCTCGTCAGAGAGCAATACTCGCAATGGCTCCAACTCTTCTGTGGTCCGAGGTCTTCTGTGACGACCACATATCCTACTCAGACGTGTTATCAGAGGAAGGAAGGAAGACGGATTACTGGTCGACTTACAGGAAACAGGACGACAGGTGTCGTGGATTCAAAAAGAGGACTCAAGACTGGATCATGGCGGAGGAATCGAGGAACACCCGAGAAATGGGTAGCGTCTCATCTATATCGGCTATGTCGCCCATGGCCACAAAGCGGGCTAAGGAAGCTCTAAGAATCGCTGAGTTGTCCGTCCGTAAGGCCGCCGCAGATGGTTGTCTCTAGGCATAGGCCATGTGTTGTGTTTATATTGCAACAAATATGCCAATTAAAACAAATTACGGAGGTTAATTGCAGTATTATGCATTTTCTAACGTTTTCGAATAGCATTACTCTGATATATCATTATTTTATATTTCTAAAATGAAACAGAAAAACTACCGTGATCTGTATTGTTTACTACGTTAACCTCGGCGCCACGAAACTTTTGCACCTCCAACCAACAGGGGCGCTAGTATCGCCCCTGTTGCCTAAAATAGTAGGAATTGAACAGTCTCTATGGTGTTCTACTGTCTCTGAAACTACTACAGAGAATATTGTTATTATTGTATTATTACTTATGTAAGATAGTGCTAAGAATGAAATTTTACGTTCAAAACTAAAATGTTATTTTTAAATAAGTACCAAGTAGCTGTGTCTGCGTATGTGTGACGAGACGTTTTGTGTATGGGGGAGGCATAGCAACCGTTGTTAGGTGGCCACAAACACGATCACCACACGTACACATTGCCGTGCGCTTGGCTGCATTTACCTTCGTCTATTTAAATATCGTCTTCAAAAGTTAACATGTCTAAACCAAGGAGGAAGAAAGATAATTACAATATGGAATAGTAGAAAGAGGAGCAGTGAATGGCGTCTGGGTAGTTGGCAATACCAACTCCATAGTGCAGTTTTAATCAGCTAATTGACTCACAATCACATTATCGTTAACGTTCATGTAAAAATTGCCTTTCTGTGCTTATTCCTGAGTGATTAATAGGGCAGATAACGTCTATCACGACCATGGGTACGAATTTTTAAAAAACCACCAAAGAAATCTGTCGTCCTGCCCTCAAACGTTTCCCCGAGGCGATCATCTAGGTTAGCAGAGAAGAGAACACATGTAGAATCTGCATCTGCCCCAGCTAAAAAAGGAAATTATCTAAACCAAAACGCTTGCACGAAAAGCCCATTTTATTTAACACCGTTTCTGCTGCGGCAACTCTACATCAACAAGAGTACAACATTGATGAACTGTACGACTCAACATCTGGCTGGTGGCTTAGAATCGCACCTAAGGACGCTGATCTCCCTGAACACAAAGGTGGGCCCCTGAACACCATCACACTACTCATTAACGAGTTCGGGCTAGGCCAGATTCGAGTCTTGGATGAGGCAGTAGTCTAAAAACTTTGTCTGAAAATGACATCCTGAATGCTGCTATGGAGGAGATGCTCAGTAAGCTCCATTACACAACATGCTTTGGACTAGATGAAGAAACTTTCAACCGGATTACACCAAGCATTAGATACGAGACAAAAATATGCAGACGTTCGGATTTACCTTTCGTGCACTATACATCAAAAACATGCAATAGACTGATTAGCCCACGCAAACGCCAACACGACCTGTGCACCAAATGCACAAAAATGATGCAAAACCTCAAGCAGGTCAACAAAACTGCCGCAGCAGTAACTGCTTCCACGCGGAAAAGGCGGCTGAAGCCATCTTCAAGTTTTCCTGATAGCCTGCTGTCTCCGCAACTGGAGGCGAAGAAATCTGAAAAATTAAAAAGTTCGGCCTTTCGAAGAAGGTTAAATTTTTGGATCAAAAATTGGAAAAAAATGTCAATATGCCTAAGTGAGGAACAGGGGATGGAGTTGCACAAGGCTTTTCCAAAACAAAACAACGGCAAACATCAGTATACAAACTCCTAGCAGAAATGGAACAGAAAGCTGGCAGCAGGATCACCACGGCAATGAGGCACAGCTGGAGAAGAGACCAGGAACAAAATTGTAAGTTTCACTTTTTTAAATCCATCTACGTTTATTTGCATAAAAACCAACAAATATGACAGAAAATGAATACACCCTTGCTAATTATTAGCTTTCATGTACATACAAATGCTTCTATATACTTCTCATGCACTTTATCTACATTTATCCTATATTCTCTTGAACATTTTTCAGGTACAGGATGAACGTCCAATGTATGGAGTTCTATGACGTATCGCCTGTGTAAGTAGGGGGTTGTCACTAGGCCTAAGGGGCGTGGTTTAAAATCGTTAACGCGAAACAATTAAGAGTGCTGATTGACCAGTGTACTTTGTATTACGTACGTACATGCGTGCGTATGGCAAGGCAACTACGTAGTCTAAAGCACATTTTGAGCTGTGTGCAACCACTGGGTTGCATATATTAATCCCATGTTAACAATATTGTTGATGCCTTAGAGCATCTTGTTTGTTTAGTTCCCCTACCTTCCGTCAGGTGGCAGAACGTGTTTGATTAGTTAAGGTAATGCGAGATGGAGGATGGAACAAAGAGAAATGTTTTCTTTGTCCTAATTCAAATGTAATTTTCCAGCAATTTAACAGACCACAAAAGTCCTGTAAATATTCTAGAGTATAAGTGTTATGGATAATCCTTTAGTCAAATTCGGGTTTAAGATACCCTGCACTGTTAGTAAGCAACTTTCTATTGAGTTAACGTTGCTATGCAAATTCTCGAGATCGAGAATTCCTTTGTTGTATGAAGCATGTAACTATGTAGCCCTGGGGGCCATTATTCTTCCAGGTTAGAAGTGAATGTTATACCTACGTCCTTATAATCCTCGTTCTTCTAGCCATCTTGTTCTGAATGATTGTTTACTTGAGTTTGGTGCGTTGTAAAAATGGTTTGTACTCATCCTATGCATGTATGCAAGGTAAAGTACATTTCTATAGGAATAGGGAGTTAGTTCCTAGTGTTTGTATGGAGGTTTAGGCTCAATTGCAAATGTTTGTGGCATAAACATAGCTCGGGCCATGGCGATGTCTATAGTTTACTTTGTCTTATGAATCTTGTAAATTATATCATTTCAATTAATCGCACACACACGCTCACAAGCACGCGTTTATTGATGGCGAAAAGACATCACTGTAAACCGCTATTGTTGGGGCCGTTTCGTAACTTCGAGTTTCCCGGACAAAGCTGTGTGACGTCATCAGTTGGCCCGAC
>NW_014577190.1:0-25396 GCF_000485595.1 Priapulus caudatus | reverse complement strand
GAAATTCAGAATACAACGCAACAAGGTAACCTCCATGAAAAGAGCAGCTATAAGAGACTATTTCTTCGAAAGATGCTCAGGAGGACCCACCTCAAAAGACTTTTGGCCAACAATAAAGCCGTTCTTGAGTAAAAACAGTAAGTGTGGACATTTCGCCCCAAGTTTAAACTGAATTCGTTGTGGCAGATGAACTCTTTCACACACTCCCTCAATGACGCCACATTGACGACTTCTGTGAAACATTTCGTCGAAATAAACATGCGCATGATATAAGTTAGCATGAACAAAACATTTTAAATTCTAAAAGAATGCCATGTTTTCCACACGATTACAAATCACCACTTTCTGTGTGACAAGCCAATTATAATCAACTTAGTTCTCAACTGTTCTTCATTGAACAGGGTTTTGACATGTTCTCAAATGTAGGTAGCTGTATATGCATCTACCTCTGTCCATATATGTAGTCAGATATGGTATAGACAAGCACGCATATCAATTACTATAAACACAATAAATGCCTCTTATCTGATTATTAATTGTCTGCCCTGGTCTTTATGTATAAAAACTCTTATACAAGTGAGATCAAGGAAGGCAATTGTCTCAGATGCAGCAACATTTGTAGCAGCTGCAGGTGAAATGTCCAATGTTACTCTGACAGAGCTACTTCACACTGAACTTGAGGAGAGAAACAGCAGCCTAGATCTCAAGACAGTGTTTGAAGATGCCCAGCGGATTCCTGGTATCGCCCGCATGCATTGTCTAGAGGGAGTACAGGATCAGGTCTCTGCCTTTGTTCTCACTAAGGACACATGCAACAACAAAGCAAGGAGCAGTACAAGTTACACTAGTGCAAATGTTTAGTCAGATGTCTCTGATGTTAGGGTAGGAGATTGGTATGCAGTGGAGTACGAGGAAAAGTTGTATCCAGGAGAAGTGCTGACCATTGGTAATCAAAATGATTATCAAGTTTCTGTGATGGAGCAAGCCGGCAAGTACTGGAAATGGCCCAAACAACGAGACAACATCTTCTACATCAAAGAGAAGCTGAAGAAAAAACTAGAGGCCCCACAAGTTGTTAATTTTAGCTTTTTCTATTTTGTGTTTTTTTGTATCCCAAAAGTGCTCTTTTGTGCTACAGACTAGTAGAGAACAGAGTGTTACTACTTCTGTCTTCTGTATGAAATTAGAATGATTATTACATGTTATCGCTAGAAGAAATTGAGATAAATGATTCAGATAGAGTACGGACAAAATGTAACGTAAGTAACCGTAATGTGAGCAAACGTAATGTGAGTAACCATGTTTCATGTCTCCTACATAAAAATTATAATTTCCAGGGCATTTCTTTTACCAATAATATGTGACCCACTATGGGAACTATACGGAAGATTAACAGTTTTTTTCTTGTAATGCCTCACATGAGGACATTTCTTAAATTAGCTGTCTTGTCATTTTATGCATGTCCGAATCATGTAACGTGAGTAACCGACACATTGTTGGTATATAACACAACCAAACTTCTTTTCTGATTTCTTTACTTAATGCTTGTGTAGCTCATGTTGTATACTAAATGCTATAAATAAATAATAAAGTTCATTGAACACATTTAGAAATTACAGCTCTTTGGATAACTCGTTGTTGCTCCAAATGTAACGTGAGTAACCGTGGAATTGCCCTTATGCATCTCACTTCCCCATTTGCCTTACGTACATTGTTCTATGAACTACAGGCTGTTGACCTTGAAAACCTGCTGCGGATATGGGTAGGATCTGCCACGAAAATTAAATTGTGTCGCATCGCGTTTAGACTGTGGGGAAAGGCCCAGTTAACCATTGCCTCAAAAACTTTGGTAGTCCCATCATTGCCAGAGAAAAGTAACTATACTAATTGATTGTCATTAAGTTGCTGATGATAAATGACTTTTGTTGTCCACATTTCGTACACCCGTTAATGACATAATCCGCTTATTAGTTTTGGAGCATTCTAACAAGAATTCATTGAAAAAGACTAGCGCCATTTATGGTAAATAAGCTATTGCTCATTCAAAGTTGCTAGTTCGTCATTCTTTTCTGCTAAATGTTTATTTCACACTTCTATCAGACTGTTGAGGTGTCATTTGTCTGTGCAATGAATTTATTCGCCCCCGAAATGACCGAACAAGGCAGATTTTAATAAGAATACAGACGCCAATAGCTATTTGGAGTCCAAGAGCCGTCACCTCAAGCAGGATTACGGAAATACGACTTCCTCCTCAGGAGATGCTCAACGGCTCACGAATGACGAACATAATAATAGGGCAGAGACGCCATGAGTCCATGTTGATACGCCAGGATTCTGAATGTTTTTGCTCTGTGCACTGACTCTCCAAGTAGCTGTTCAGCTAGTACGAACGAAACGATGTGTTACGAACTACACAACAAAAGAACATTAATCAACGCAAGGCTTAGAACTTTAACGCTCACATCATACGTTTGGAGCGGCCCCATCAAGCACCACACTTGACTATACGATACAACATGCGCTTAATTTCATTTGAAGTGTGTTGAACAACTTGAGAAAGTGGTGGTCAATAGTAGTATCAACACAATAACTACTAGTATGACGTCTGGCATTTGCCAAGAAACATGTCAAAATATTAACATGGGCCACATGCAATTAAATGTGAAACGTTTAGAGTAGTAGTCTGTAGAGTTGGGCAGCTTTATCTGGAATGGGTTAGGGTTCCCACAGTCATTCCTGGTTTGTAGAATGGCTGCAGGATACGCGTGCACTGCGTCTGGCATGCCCACACCCAAGCAGATAGCGTTGCCTTTTATTCCACACCCAATTAATTTTATATAACTAGGTAACATCTATATGATTAATTGTGTCGTAAATGGCAGCTAACGAGAGGCATACTCATAGTATCGTCTAACATATTGGAGATATATACAAAAACCATGATGGCCCAAAACTAGCGATTGAGTTGGGAGAAGAACAATATTAACTCCTTGACGGCACATGACGTCTATAGTCGTAGCCGACTGTTGCCGAGTATTGGTGACGTTAGTTTATAAATAGATTGTTATCAAGACACAATAAATGTGATTAGTTAGTATACTGACTGGTAGATGTCACTAGCAGCTCATGCTAGGTTATCCTAGTACGATTTGAAGTTCGTTCGTGCCACTAGTTGTGAAACAGTAGTAGGGGAGGAACCCATAACCCCGCCTGTTTGTTACCCCATCCTTGAAATCCTGGATCTGCCACTGCTAATGCCAGTAAGCTACTCTTTTCAAAATTGCTGTTGTTTTTAATTTTTCATTTACCCCCTGCATAACTATACTGTGAAGTTTAGCTAGATGCAACATTACCCTGATTGCGTCACCCTGCTGGGAATAGCATATGCGTTTAGTCAAGCATATTAGGAAGCATATCAGTGAAAGCATCTCACTAAAGAAAGGTTCAAGATCATTGCATCATGTGCTTCCTGCTGACCTGCTCGAGTACCGGCATCACGTTAAACGCGGTCCACAACCGTTAGGAAGTGATTCGGTTAAAATTGATAGTTGTGTATATGTATAAGTCACAACAAAAAGAGTATCAAGACATTGATTTTGCATACATTCTGATGAAGTGTGCTGTTTCTAGTTGTGAAAATAGTGAGAACTTCATTCCTGGATGGATTGGGTTCAATAGCCATTTGCAACAGAATGACTTACTTTGAAAATTTACAGTCATAGAAGCTTCTCCGACGAAAATGAGTACAGTAAACACTGCCCTAATCCGAACCCTGCAATATGCTGACATGCTCAAATTGCCACAAATTGTGCTTGTCTTTGATCAGTACAACAGCAAAGGCACAGCAGATACGCTGGCAGAGTAATGAGTACACTAAACGCATGATTGTTAGATTGGGTGATTTCCATATAACAATGGCATTTCTGGCAACTATTGGAAAACGTTTTTCCCAATCTGGTCTTGAAGACATCTTAATAGAGTCTGACACTGTAGCTCAGGGATCAATTAATGGTGTTATGGATGGTTGGCATTATAACCGATGTGTAAGAGCCCACAAACTTATGTTTGAAAGGCTTCATCGACTTCGCTGGCAAGCATTTTTGGATAGTCTTCCTCAACGTGATGCAGCTGACATCATGGATTTTGCAGATCACTTGTCAGTATCATTTCCCTCAAATACAAATGCGATGGTTGGTTGTAGTGAACTTGTTGCTATTCAGAACAAATATAACGATTTTGTGATTCAAATGCGTGCAAAGTACCCTACCTTTGAATATTGGAGTTCGTACATAGATATGGTACAGCTCATGCTACTGTTTGTGAGGGCCACTAGACAGTCAGACTGGCATTTGCATCTTTCTGCCATCCGCTCCATGCTACCATGATTCTTCGCATATGACAGAACAAATTATGCATGCTACCTGCCCGTACCGTGCATGCTACTGGCTGGAAATGATCAATATGCCGAAGAAACATCCAGTGTGTCATGAAGAATTCTGGGACAATGGACAGTTCGGCGGCAAGAGAGACATGCATTTGCAGCAGTAGCCTGTGACCAGGCTATAGAGCAAACATGTAACAGAGACAGCAAGACTGTAGGTGGCATAACTGGTATGACATTAAATCGTGATGCTGTGCATCGATGGATGCTATCAGCACATGAAAGAGCTGCAATAGCCATGCAGTGTGAACTGTTGGCAGGTAAAAACCCTGCTTTACGGTCAAAAAAAGATCTAGACAAATCAAAATTGTAAAAGATGAGGGATCGGTTCAGTGCATAGTGTCTTGTGTTGAGAGTATGATCGATCCATTTTTAGATACACATGACGAGTTACTTAATATTAGCTCAAGTGCTGTTGAAAATGAAGCAGTAAAGAAGGATCTTGCTCACGCTTTGGAGAAAGGTGAAATTGAAGCAACAGAATACATGAACAGGAGACTTATTACTGGGGAAGCAGACATTTACAAGCCAGTAAAGGCAATGAAATTGCTTAAATTTGTAAACCAATCCAAAAAAAAAGATGGCAAAGCTGCTCCTGTAGCAAAAAATCAAAAGCTATTGGTGATTTCACAATTCAGAGACATCAACCTCAAAGAAATACTCAGCTATGCAATAAGTCCAGTGTCACCACCACTTGCAAGTTCAGATGGGTATCTCGCCAAAACGGAAAAAAAGCTGTGTTACTCCACCATGTTGAATCTCTAGTGCCAGAGTGCAACTTACCAGCTGAGCCTGCAAAAGCTGCATGGATCATTGATGCAATTGCGTTTATACATTCCATGAATATACAATCAGAAACGTTTGGTGATCTTGCAGTGGAAATTCTCAAAAGTTTAATGGCTGTGCACGATTAGATTTCATTTGTGATAGATACAATGACATAAGTATCAAGAATGCGGAAAGAATGCGTAGGGCAACTTCAAGTTTCCACGTTATTCAGATATATAGCAGAGACCAACAAATGCCAAAACAATGGAAAAAATCTTATCGAACAGTAAAAATAAAGAAGCACTGCTGGAGTTTTTGTTCTGCGAGTGGAAACAGTGTCCAGCAGACATGGTGACTACGCAGGAGTTTGTTGTGGCATGTGGAAATACATGCCAGAAGTTCAGCACATTGAATAGATCTATAAAAATATCTCCAGTTGCAGAACTGTTTTGCAACCATGAAGAAGCAGACACTAGACTTATACTGCATGCACGGCATGCAGCACTAGTATACAGTGACGTAATAATTAAAAGTCCTGACACAGATGTTGCTATTATTGCCTTGTCATTACTTCCCAAGCAGTCATCATCAGCACAGTTTTACTTTAGCACTGGTACAAGAAACCATAAGCGTATTATCAGCCTCTCAACCCTTTTTACTCTTGGCGCGGAAGTTTGCTCTGCATTGATTGGGCTCCATGTTTTCACTGGGTGTGATTCCACGAGTGCTTTTTACGGCAAATGAAAGAAACGTGCCTTTAATATAGCAGCTAAAAGTGAATCATTCTTGAGAGCATTTACACAACTGGGTCAAAGTTACAACATCTCCGAATCGCTTATTGCAATACTTGAATAATTTGTGTGTAAACTGTATGGACAGAAATGTAAAGATGTGAATGAGGCACACTATAACATCTTCCGACTAAAAATGACAGATGAACAAGCTTTGCCACCAAACAAGGATTCATTGCGGCAACACATCAAGCGTTCAAATTATCAGGCTTGTATTCACCGATGTGCATTGCAGCCCCGTATGGAAATCCCAGATCCAACTTGCCATGGATGGATGCTGAAAGATAGTGAACTTAAAGTGAAATTGATGGAATGTGACCCTATGCCAGACAATATTTTGAAATTAATCCAGTGTGGGTGCAAAGTGAGTAAGTGTGACAGCAACCGGTGTTCCTGTAGATTGGCTCAATTGTCTTGCACCGACATGTGTGCATGTGTGGACTGCACAAATATTAAGCACACACTAGAAGAAACTGCCATCGGCAATTACGTGTCTGACAGTTGTTCAGATGATGATGATGATGAAGAAGAAAACTAATGCTTTTCTTGAAAATAACATAGCATTGTAAGTTTATTGCCATCACTTCTTACAACATATATAACAACTGTATGTGTGCATCTGTGTATATATGTGTATGTGTATGTGTATATGTGTGCATGAGTGGACTGTATAAAATATTAAGCACACACCAGAAGAAACTGCTATCAGCAATTACGTGTCTGACAGTTGCTCAGATGATGATGATGATGAGGAGGAAAACTAATGCTTTTCTTGTAGATAATGTAGCATTATAAGTTTATTGCCATCACTTCCTACAACATATGTAACAACTATATATGTGTGCATGTGTGGACTGTACAAATGTGTGCATATGTGTATTACGTGTATGTGTGTTTATGTGTGCATGTGTGGACTGTACAAATATTAAGCACACACCAGAAGAAAATGCCTTCAGCAATTACGTGTCTGACAATTGCTCAGATTATGGTGATGGTGATGATGATGATGATGATGATGATGATGATGATGATGATGATGATGACGATTATGGTGATGGTGATGATGATGATGATGATGATGATGATGATGATGATGATGATGATGATGATAATAAAGAAGAAGGAAACTAATGCTTTTGTTGTATTTCATGTATTATTATAAGTTTATTGTCATCACTTTGTACAACATATATAACAACTATAAAAGTATCTATATAACAAGTTGTTAATCACTCTTATGTAATGTCAACAGTTTAACAATTTACATTGCAAGTGTTTGCAAAATTCTTATTTAACATCACATTAAGTAATATGTTTTATATAAGATATTTTCAATATAGGATATTAGTATTATTACATAGAATTCTAACCACAAACACCTTTCTAAAACTAATCGGTGTGAACTCTGATGACAAATGCACTTTCTGCAGTGAAGAATCGGAAATGCTACTGCATCTTTTTGTAGAATGTGTCCATGTCCGGACCATCTGGCAATCGTTACACCAATGGCTAATACAATCTACAACTCCATGCATTTGACAGTGAAGATATAATAGTGTGTATTAAAAACACAGATTTAATTGTCAATCACTGTATACTACAAACAAAATTTGTAATCTACAGATGCAGATTGAACAACAGATCGCCAACTTTCCCAGTAGTCAAAGCCTATATGAAATTCACAAAAGCTACATTGAAATCTACATAGCCTATACAGACTCCAAACGAGACAAATTTCTTGGAAAATGGTCAGCTCTAATCAGATATTTAGACTAACACTTTTCTATTCTATACATCTCACTAACATAGATGCACTTTACAATATATGTTAGAATCATAAATGAAAGCCGACAACACAAACATTAAAATTAAAACAGTAAAAGGAGCTGATGTATACATAAACCCTCACTTCTCTTCTACTAACACAGCTACACTTTGTTTCATTTCTCTCTGGGTCGCTGCGGGGAAAGAAGTTTCCTTTCTTTTATATGCTTAAACTGCATTGGTAATCTCTCGGCACATAATCAGGCTTTCATTTTTAAGGGGCGCGATCGCGCTCGCGCTCCACCGCGCACCATAAATTGTAACTAATAAATCGAGTCAGGTATGTAGTCTAATCGATGATAGTTTACGTGCGATTGTTGATAATTTTGGTAGAGAGGTGCCGAGTAGGTTTGTAAATATAGTTAAAAGATTGCCCATCATTGGTGAAATAGGTCAGAATGATGTTGGTCCGCGGTGGGCGGCAATTGGAATTGAAATGTGGAGAGATAAGTTTATAACAGAGGAGAAGAAAGATAATAATGAAAAGACCTTTTATTCGACCAATCTGAGGATTGATAGGGATGTAGTGGAGTTATTGACTAAAGTCGATAGTAAATCTGGTGATTTTTGTTTTTTGAAGACTTTTTCAGGCTCTGAGAGTACTATACGGTTGTATAATACGACAATATTCTAATAGCAAAATACCACAATAATGCATGAATGCACGACATTGCACTGTCACGTTTTCACCGGTGCAATACTAGCATGAGGTCGATTGGCATGCTTCGTATAATTGTGTGCTAGTCTGCTTGTATGGTGAAACAAATTCACATGAAGGCCAACATGACAGACACACACACAGAGAGACAGCCGCCGTATATTGCCGTCTCACTTACTTCGACACGCCGTCGTTTTGCACTTTGCCCCGCGACATACCTACCATAATGTCCCCTTAACCATCCCCCCAACCGATTTCCCTATAGAGCCGCATGCATGCAAACAGCATCACAGCAAATAATGAAAGAAATGATGAAAGTATTAGAGAATTTCTCAGTTTTCCCCACGCGACACGTGGAAGTGGCAATTATGAACATATCGACAAAGCATATACGTCATAGAAATTACCCTTCATTGCACTAACTGCAGCTAGAATTTGTCACGCTGGGTACCCCGTGTACTTGAGCTGTTATATACAGTTACATACATGTATACAAATCTGCTGAAGAAGCAACACAAGAAAAGACGCATTGTAGAAAAACCTATCCTCCAGAAACATGGTCGATCCAAAACACAATATATTTATTCAATAAATAAACTTCTCCAGTTTCCATTTAACTTTCAACACGTGTTCATGGATTTGTTACATTGGCCTTTGCTCCTAATCCCATGACAACAGCAGTCACAACTGCACTCTTTCCAGCTACAACAACAAAATGAGTCACATCAATATAATGACATAAGTACTAGAGCGTCTATGCAAGCCAGCTGGTTATTGACCTTTACATTTGTACTAGAGATGCGACACCTAAGTGACATATATTTCATGAAACTCCAATCGTCTGTTAGCGACAATTATATGAAATGGGCTTCAATTGATATAAAACGCATAGTTCTGTTTAAATGGTCCAGAATAAAACGACGCATGACTTACTTCCATTACGGCCTATGACAAAGTGAACATTTCGCCCCAAGTTTAAACTGAAGTCGTTGTGGCAGATGAACTCTTTCACACACTCCCTCAATGACGCCACATTGACGACTTCTGTGAAACATTTCGTCGAAATAAACATGCGCATGATATGAGTTAGCATGAACAAAACATTTTAAAGTCTAACAGAATGCCATGTTTTCCACACGACTACAAATCACAACTTTCTGTGTGACAAGCCAATTATAATCTACTTAGTTCTCAACTGTTCTTCATTGAACAGGGTTTTGACATGTTCTCAAATGTAGGTAGCTGTGTATGCATCTACCTCTTTCCATATATGTAGTCAGATATGGTATCGACAAGCACGCATATCAATTACTATAAACACAATAAATGTCTCATATCTGATTATTAATTGTCTGCCCTGGTCTTTATGTAAAAAACTCTTATATACACGAGCAGTTACATGGTCGTTAATCCTTCCTGCAACAATCAGCATTGCCGATTTTTTCCCACCAAATTTATGAACCACAGCACTTCTATAAGTCGCAATAACAAACTGACAGCTGTAACCAAGAGAAAAGCTGCACGTCTATCTGACTCATCATGTTCAATCTCAGGCAATGGACGGCAACTGTTGGGTGGGTCGGAGTAGCACTTTGCTGTCTTGCCGAATCAGGGTGCGGTTCCACAGCACGTTCCTACGACAGCCCGACAGGCCCAGCCCTTACAGCCAATCGTTTTGCCGAAGTTATGCATCTGACTTCCCCATTTGCCTTACGTACATTGTTCTATGAACTACAGGCTGTTGACCTTGAAAACCTGCTGCGGATATGGGTAGGATCTGCCACGAAAATTAAATTGTGTCGCATCGCGTTTAGACTGTGGGGAAAGGCCCAGTTAACCATTGCCTCAAAAACATTGGTAGTCCCATCATTGCCAGAGAAAGGTAACTATACTAATTGATTGTCATTAAGTTGCTGATGATAAATGACTTTTGTTGTCCACATTTCGTACACCCGTTAATGACATAATCCGCTTATTAGTTTTGGGGCATTCTAACAAGAATTCATTGAAAAAGACTAGCGCCATTTATGGTAAATAAGCTATTGCTCATTCAAAGTTGCTAGTTCGTCATTCTTTTCTGCTAAATGTTTATTTCACACTTCTATCAGACTGTTGAGGTGTCATTTGTCTGTGCAATGAATTTATTCGCCCCGAAATGACCGAACAAGGCAGATTTTAATAAGAATACAGACGCCAATAGCTATTTGGAGTCCAAGGATTACGGAAATACGACTTCCTCCTCAGGAGATGCTCAACGGCTCACGAATGACGAACATAATAATAGGGCGGAGATGCCAGGAGTCCATGTTGATACGCCAGGATTCTGAATGTTTTTGCTCTGTGCACTGACTCTCCAAGTAGCTGTTCAGCTAGCACGAAACGAAACGACGTGTTACGAACAACACAACAAAAGAACATTAATCAACGCAAGGCTTAGAACTCTAACGCTCACATCATACGTTTGGAGCGGCACCATCAAGCACCACACTTGACTATACGATACAACATGCGCTTCATTTCATTTGTAGTGACAAATCTACAACGATCAGATTTGAAGTGTGTTGAACAACTTGAGAAAGTGGTGGTCAATAGTAGTATCAACACAATAACTACTAGTATGACGTCTGGCATTTGCCAAGAAACATGTCAAAATATTAACATGGGCCACATGCAATTAAATGTGAAACGTTTAGAGTAGTAGTCTGTAGAGTTGGGCAGCTTTATTTGGAATGGGTTAGGGTTCCCACAGTCATTCCTGGTTTGTAGAATGGCTGCATGATACGCGTGCACTGCGTCTGGCATGCCCACACACAAGCAGATAGCGTTGCCTTTTATTCCACACCCAATTAATTTTATATATCCACTCGAATACAGAAGGTTTATCAGACAATTCGACACGCGCGTAGTAGCTAATACGACGTCGGACTAAGAAAGGATGAACTTTCTCGAAGTTTCCCGTGGGTGAAGCGCATCGCATCGTTTCAGGGTATGGATGCCTTGACGCTAATCGCGGAGCTACATCAGCCACGATGGCCAGCTGCTCGTCAGATCTATCTTGTCACACAGGGGCCGGAGAAAGCTTATTCACCATGGCAATTGTTCCGGTAGTCGTAAGATCGAAGAAGACTGGGAGGGCGATTGAAACGTACGCCTTCCTTGACCCAGGGAGCAGCATATCATTTTGCACCGAAAATCTGAGACAGCAACTGGGCATCGGAGGTCGCAAGGCAAAGATCACACTGAACACAATGGGAGCCCAGCATACCATGGCAACATATATCCTGACAGGCTTGGAAGCAGGAGACCTTGACGGACAGCACTCGGTGGATCTACCCTGCGTCTACACCAAGGAGATTATGCCGGTGAAGAGAGAACACATACCAACAAGACCTCAAAAAGTGGGAACACCTACAAGACTTGCCGTTACCTCAAGTTGAAGGAGAAATCGGCTTGCTTATCGGCAACGCGGTAGCGGACGCCTACACGCCGTACGAGACCTTTACCGATCCACGGGGTAGCCCCCATGCCGTGAGAACCGCCATAGGCTGGATCGTCTGGAATGTCGTCCACCAAAATGGAAGCGAAATCAGTAGCGGAAGACCAGTCAATAGAGCAGAGCTCGCAGCAATACAGGACATGGAACAGGTCGGAAGAATGATGGCGAGGACGCTCGTGTATGACTTCATGGAGAAGTTTGACGAGGACCGGCTTGAACCAAGCCAAGAAGACAAGCTGTTCATTGCAGTTCCCCGCTCACGGAGTCACTCATGTAATTCTAGATCCTGTGGGTTCACCTCACTAACTTTCCTTTCTACCTCACCAATCTCGAACGCTGTCAATGGTCTCGAAGTAATACAAATCTTGCGCCTACATTATTTTCTATTCTGCGACATTTTCAATTTCTTGTGTTGCGATCACAATAACTGAGCGTGTCTCGCGGTTCCTCACAAGATCAAAATTCGAAATTTAGATTGTCTCTCAACCCTATCGGGGCACGAATGATTTGGAAACAGTCCGTTGCTAAATAATGGCGCCACTATAGCTTCAAATTTTGGCTCAACACCTCTACACAATAGCGGTAAATTGTGCAAATTCAGCTACGCTAGCAAATATATGTAAACGAATATCAGTACCACGAAAGTGAGTGATTAGTGGTCATAATAAGCTGAGGAACGTATACACTTGCTTCTTTATTGGTGGCAAATTTTGATGAGAAAAATCGGTTAAAAATGCGGGATCGCTTCTTTATTGGTGGCAAATTTTGATGAAAAAAATCGGTTGAAAATGCGGGAATCGGGTGTGTAACTCTTGTGTTATTATCTACTCTTGATATTATCCATACGTATGGGTCCAGGAGTCTGCGTAGGAAACTCCTACAAACCGGAACAGAACTGACATTGGCGAAATTGCAAGAGATTGATTGTGCCTATGAAGCTGTAGAGACTCAGTTGGACGAAATGCGTCCAAATTACACTGTCCATAGAGTAATGGGTAAACCGCAAAAAGATAAACCGATTCAAGGTGACAAGGACTGAGTGTATCAGAAGACACCACAACCATCCCAAGGTGTGTATCTTATAGATGCGAACAAAGCAGACACTACGGCAAAGATGTAACTTGCCCTGGTAAAGACAAGAGGTGTAACAAGTACCAGAAAATTTACCACTTTTCGAAAGTTTGCAAATCCAAGCATGTGAATGCCGTGCATACAGATGTGAGTGAGCAGAGTGAGGACAGCGGCAACCGAACAAGGGCTAAGTACGCATTTAAAATAGGTGACGCAAACACGGGGCGAATGAAAGTACATGTGGGTGGTGTGCCATTGCATATGTTGGTAGACTCGGGAGCCAGTGTCAACGTCATAGACAAAGAAACGTGGACTGATTTGAAAAGTCACGGCGTCATTTGTGTCTCGAGTACTGCCACGCCCGCCAAATCACTTTTTGATTATGGGTGTTAAAAGCCACTGAAAACGATCGAAACATTTACATCTGAAATTTCAATAGGAGAACAAAAGTGTGAAGCGGTGTTGTGATCGACGCCAAGGGTATTCCCTTATTAGGTCTGGAAACGGTGACGCAGCTACAGGTCCTGAAGATACATAGAGACATAAACTCGGTTGGTGTCTCAGATATCTCCAACACTCGGAGTTCGCTAATCCCGGAGATGAAGGCAAAACTTGAGACTTTTGAGTTTAAAGATGCATTAGAAAGGGTGGGCGAACTCAAAGGTCACCAGGTAAAGTTGAAAACTGATCCTTCGGTTAAACTGGTTGCTCAGCCTGTACGCCGAACACCATTCGGACTGAGGGAAAGAGTAGAGAAGAAAATAGGGGAACTCGTAGAGGCGGACATAATAGAGCCAGTCGAGGAACCGACAGAGTGGGTCAGTCCTACGGTAATAGTGCCGAAAGCGAACAACGACATAAGAATTTGTGTAGACATGAGACGCGTCAACCAGGCAGTAATGCGTGAACGTCACCCGATACCCACTACTGAAGAGCTGCTACAAGATATGAACAAAAGTAAGGTATTCTCGAAGTTCGATCTGAAATGGGGATATCATCAGTTAGAACTGCACCCAGACTCACGGAACCTTACAACATTTGTGACGCACGTAGGCCTATAGAGGTACCAGCGTTTAATGTTCGGAATTAACGTGGCATCCGAAATATTCCAGAACGAGATCCGCAAGGTGGTGCAGGGAATCCCCAGTGTCGCGAACAAGTCAGACGATATTATCGTGCACACAGAAACTGTAGAGGAACACTATGACAGTGTACGCAAGTTACTCGAGAGACTTAGAAACGCAGGCCTGACCGTGAATTGGCAGAAATGCGAGTTGTTCAAATCAGAGTTGGTATTTGATGGACACAAACTGTCAGACAAGGGAGTAAATCCGACACGGGAGAAAGTAAAAGCGGTCGCGGAAGCACGAGAACCCGCGAACATAAGCGAATTAAGAAGCTTTCTCGGTCTCGTGAACTACAGCGCCAGGTATATACCTAACTTCGCGATGGCTGCCGAACCACTGCGTAGACTGACTCGGAATGGCGAACCATTTGTGTTTGGCGAGGAACAGAGACAGTCATTCCAAGCTCTGAAAACACACTTGAGCAATGCCGAGCCTCTGTGCTACTTTGACGTACATGCAAAGACAAAAGTAATGGCGGACGCCAGCCCATATGGATTGGGAGCTGTCTTAGTGCAAGACCAAGGGGGAGAGCCAATTGTCATTGCATACGCAAGCCGTAGTCTGAGTGCAGTGGAGAGACGCTATTCACAGACAGAGCGAGAAGCTCTGGCCCTTGTATGGGCATGCGAGAAATTCCATTCATACGTGTATGGTGTGAAATTCGACTTGGTGACAGACCACAAGCCGTTAGAGGTAATCTACTCATCAAAGACAAAACCATGTGCTCGGATCGAGAGATGGGTCCTCCGTCTACAACCGTATGAGTTCCGAGTTGTACACGTGGCCGGAACTAAGATGATAGCGGACCCGCTTTCGCGTCTGTTGAAAACAGATGAGGCACCCGACGCAAACCTGTGGAAAGAGGCGGAAGAATATGTAAGATTCGTCGCAACTGAAGCAACTCCCAGGGCCATGACCACACGAGAAGTCGAGAACTGACACACGTTCGAAAATGCATCGAGACGGGTGAGTGGGGAAACCCGCCAAATATTTACCTGTGTGTGAGGAACTGTTCACCATTGGTCAAATCCTGATGCGAGGGACCAAAATGGTAATCCCGGTAGAGTTGCGTCAAAAGGTTACTGCCATTGCTCATGAAGGTCATGTGGGGATGTCCGGCACAAAACTCCGGCTCCGCACAAAAGTGTGGTGGCCAGGTCTCGACAAGGATGTAGAGAAATTTGTCCGAGCCTGCAGCGGATGTCAGCTAGTAGCTAGACCGACACCACCGGAACCAGTATTGCCAACCGAACTGCCACCCGGGAAGTGGCAAGACTTAGCCATCGACCTACTAGGACCGATGCCGACAGGAGAATATGTATTTGTCGTCGTAGATTACTACTCCAGATACTATGAAGCGGAGCCCACGACATCAGCGACCGTGAAGCGCATGATCGAGCTGTTAAGTAAGATGTTTGCAAGTCACGGACTACCGTTCACCATCACCAGCGACAACGGACCACAGTTTAGAGCAGAGAAATTCGGTGAATTCTTGTCAGAGAACAACATAATCCATCGAAAGGTCACGCCAGTGTGGGCACAGGCGAATGGTGAAGTGGAACGCCAAAACTGCTCCATGTTGAAAAGCATGAAGATCGCGCATGCTGAAGGCAAAAACTGGCGAACAGAGCTAGTGACATACCTCCGATCTTATCGCAGGACTCCGCACAGCGTTACTGGAAAACCGCCAGGCGACTTGTTTTTCAGCAGAGCAATTCGGATGAAACTTCCAGAACTCTGTCAATTCTTGTCGAACGACGGAGCAATGAGGGACAGACTGGGAGAAGAAGATTGGAGGCAAAATCTACGCCGACACCAGGAGAAACGCTAGGGAGAGCGACATAGCACCGGGTGACACCGTATTGGTCAGGCAGAGGAAAGTCGATAAACTTACCACAGACTTCAGACCCGACCAGTACAGCGTTGTGGAGAAAAAAGGAAACAGCGCTGTGATCGAGTCACCACAAAACGTGATATACAAACGAAACATCACAGAGGTGAAGAAATTCGTCACACCAGATGAGGGCACGCCGTCCCTACCGAAAACGTTGTACCGACTAAGGGCCGACGCGGAACAAAGCCGACCATCCAGGCAACGAAAGGCTCCAGACCGCTATGGAGAGTGGGTGTTTGCTGTGCTGTCCCCCAGTGACATTTGACTGTCCATGTGATAAGTGCTATTGGCCAGTGACAATTAATCCAACCGCAATCACAGCTTTGACTGGTGTCACGGGCAGAATAATCCCTGAGCAAAGCTTAGACTTAGGCAGTCTACCTACAGTCTATGACTATTGTTTACTCAAAATGTTTATAGTATGTATTTCATGCATTCAAGTAACAAATTGTGTGTATTGACATGTTACGTGTCGTGCTACCTAGTCAGAGCATGTTACAGAATGACTAACAAGAAGTTATCTTGTGTTTACGTTTAATTACTTTGTGTTACAAGGTCAGAGTTGCTAAGACTGATCAGAGTAAATTGCGCAGAGACTGTTGTGCTTAAAGTGTACCACGGGCTGCTGTAACAGTTATTATGGACACGTCGTGTGACTGTAAAATCACAGTTTGTCTTATACCGGAACGGTAATTGTGTTTGATTATGCCTCTAAGATCTATATACAGCACATATAGTATTTCTTATCCGAGAAAAGGAGAGATGTAGTATTCTGCTATCAGACGATGACTGCTCTAATTGTTATGTTCAAACAGTTGCATTGTGGGGTCGGGGCTGTGAGAATAAATGCCTGACCAGCGAGCAGTTATTACAGTTGCGTGTTTATATCGCTCCTGGGATTAGGAACATATAACAACTAGACAGAGTGCACTCACGGAGTGCATACCTCCACCAGCGACATACGCCATACGCTGCGGCTTGCTGACTCGCTGGCTGGCTGGCTAATATCGATCGCGCGAACACACAAACACACGAACACACGAGAGCGAAAACATAACCTCCTCCAACTCCGTTGGGCTGAGGTAATTAGTAGCAATTACTAAGCATTCACATTGTGCAAATTACTTCATTTATTGCAATGCAAGCTCTTATCAGCGTATGGGTTATTATTCTCTTCCATAGGTTTGCTTTGCAAGCTACAAGTACATTCTGATGCCCGTGCACTCTCCATGCCACTGGGCCATGCTCGTTGCTAACGTGGATGCCCTCACGTTGGGAGTCCTGGACTCATTGGGGCATGACAACCGTGGGCAAGAGTTCCTAGCAGACTGGCAGTAAGTAGTGTTGATATACTGTGTAAACGTATGCTTGTAGTTTCGTTTCATTGTACAGAGTGATTCCGGTATTTACATGTACCCGTCAGTCCCATAATGCATGGCGTTGTACTAAAGGCATTCGGAGTAAACATGGCGTAAAGACTTGACCCGTTACAACATCTGGAAATAAACAAAAATTTAAAAAATACCATCATCATCATCATAAAAAATATGGCCAATTTGGCGCCACAGGGGCAAAGACCATTCCTTGTCAAAATTTTGACAAAGGGGAACAATGCTTTAGTTAGTGAGGAGAAGGATACTGAGAGAGCCAACAGACATGCACTACCACAGCATGTGTTGCAAGCTATTAAACCTGAACTTCTGTACAGCTGAACTTCTCAACAAGCGTGCCATGGTGGCACGCAGAATTCGAATGAGTCGCTCCACAACCTCATTTGGGCAAGATGCCCCAAAACAACATTTGTGGGCAGATCCAGGCTTGAGATAGCCATGTTAAAAGCAGTAACTGTGTATAATGAGGGGGAACTGGGACGGCTTCCAACCTTTCGTGAGTTAGGGCTGCGGTGTGGACATTACCTGGTAGAGACTGCAAAGTCTCTGGATCGAGGACGCATCAAATCGGCTAAAGAACAATGGACTCCCACTTCAAAGGAGGCCAGAAAGAAAAAGAGTGTCCCGTGCTGCTGAAAAGGACCCTGTGTATGAAGCTGGGGCATATTAGAACCCTTTGGTAGAGTGAAGGGCCAAAATTAGGGTAATAACGGTCCATCAATTAAGATACATTATTTGCGTTTTTCTCAAAATGACGTTTTTGTCCTAATGCTCGATCTTCATGTCAGGTTTTTGAAAAAAC
Organism: Priapulus caudatus; assembly: GCF_000485595.1. Taxonomy (NCBI): domain Eukaryota; kingdom Metazoa; phylum Priapulida; class Priapulimorpha; order Priapulimorphida; family Priapulidae; genus Priapulus; species Priapulus caudatus. The sequence goes on along the minus strand of NW_014577190.1, from coordinate 7,133 downwards.
CTGACAAAAGATATCCTCATGAAATTTGGAGTGGTTGTAGACAGGGTCTATCTCTTCGAAATGGAAAATTAATCCTGCAAACACCTTTTTGCTCAAAAAGCAGTTGCTTTTTCAGACAATTCTCCTCAATTTCATATTGTGCATAGTCAACCTATATCCAACTGGTAACTCACTATAAATATCATCATCATCTGAGTAATCACAAGAATCATTGAAATTATCGCTTTCTGTTTCCATCTTATACACCACACACACTGTGTTTACATAATGGCGTCGCTCAACTTGGGGCCGTGACGTCCTATGACCTAGTTTACTATTCAGGTGTTTATTACTAATTGGGCGCCGGATTTGAAATGGAATACGTTATTGAATGTATTTATATGTATAAAAACGTTACAGAAGTTAGAAAATTTCACTTCAATTGTCTTTTACTGGTGTCTCGAGAGAACATTTTCGACACCACAGTAGAAAACATTTCTTATATGGAGAATATAAGGAATCCTCTAAATGTGTCGTTCTACGGTGAAATGGCTGCTGATTTTGGTACAGTTTTATTTAAATTGTGTACGTCACCTACTAGCTAAGAATGCATTCATGAACGATTTTAGTTCCAAGTTTTTGGCATAAAGGGCAAATAATATCAAAACAAAATATATCCCAAGCCTATTACACTTTAAGGAAACAACTTGTTATGCCTAGGCGGGAACTTCTCTTTAATCATCAATGACTTTAAACTCATTTTACATGTTACAAATAGTTTAGGCATTTTACTGATCTGCATTCAAAGTTGATCCTCATTTTCAGGAAAACCTCGCAGTGAATTTTTTGCAAAATTCCTGCAGCATGTTAAAGCCAACATGATGGCTGCGGAAGATGATCGCCTCGTCTTCCTGGAAAATCAGTCTTGGTTGGCAAGACGCCTGTATTACCATATTGGCTTGATTGCAAGTAACTTGACAACGTACCTTCTTAATATTATGTTTATGTGTAAAGGTAATGGAGAATGAGGGAGTGGGTGAAACCAAGGAAACACCGGAATCATCAGATTTTACAAATTCAAAACCATTAGATTAGGCAAATAAAAAGACATTAAAAACATTGTTAAATTACTGACCTTGGAAAAAAGTACCCGGTTGTTGAATTGATAAGGTTCACTAAAAATCAACGTTTGTTTATAAGTTTGAGCTTGGTTGAGGGAGGAGCACCACCTACATTCCTCCATCATGAAATTGAGCATTTGATGCACAGAGCAGCTGCGAGAGCACTAGAAACAGTTTGAGAAAGGCCTGAGTCGTGCAGGAATTAGGTAGGTTAGTTTCTTTTTCATTATAATTATGCTACACCAAATTTTGCCAGTTTAGCAATTTTTTTCAAAATTAGCAAATTTCCAGACAAAGTAATAACTGCAGCCGTGAGGTGCTGCCATCTAAGAGAAGACAACAACAACATCCATCCACCATATTTGTGTCATAAAGAAGGAAGCAAAGCTGTCTATAGGAGAACGGTTTGTATGATTTTTGACTCGAAGATAAAATTTTCCACCACAAAGAAAAGTTGCTATATCATAACAGTGTCAATACAGGAATGCCAATTGTTTCTGCACACTTCAAACACTAGAACTTAGACACAATTTGAGACCAAATAAATGTGTTTCCCAAAGTAAAGATTTGTGTGGTCTGCATGCAACTGTAAAATGGCTGCTCGGGGTTAGTTGGAACATTGGGGGTGGGGTTATTTGGAACACTGTTCCAACTAACCCCGACATTGAAAAACCAACAATGCAGTATATATGGCAGTTTTTTTTTATATTTTCAGCCATGCGGAATTATAAGTAAAAGACAAATCTTGGCCAGACCCCAGCTGATATCATGGAAAAGGCAGTAACAGAAGTCCTTATAAATTAAAGGCCTTGTCGTACTGTAGCAAGTGAGTTCGAAATACCCCCTGTCACCCTGCGAAGGTATGTTTTCAAGATGCGTGGCGAGAAGGATCGTCTCAATAACAGTAACAATGTTGATAACCAGAACAATGCCGACAATCACGGCAATGCAAATAACCAGGACATTCTGGACAATGTTCCAAACGCTAATGTGGCCATACCACGCGTCGGATATTTCAACAATCGTGCTGTGTTTAATGCTGAGCAGGAAAACTTGCTTGTCAATTACCTCCTAAAGGCTTCTGGATTGTATTATGGATTATCCATGGATGAAACTAGAAAACTAGCTGATGCGTATGCCAATAGACTAGGTGTGGAAATGCCACCATCATGAATTGAGAACGAGAAAGCTGGTAAGGACTGACTACAAGGATTCATGAAGAGACATGCAGAGATTTCTTTGAGAGCCCTGAGGCAACATCCCTGAGTCGTGCCACTAGTTTTAATAAGCACAATGTTGGCAAATTCTTCGATAACCTGCAGTTGGTTATCGGAAGAAAGGTTTCACCCCAGAAAAGATCTCGAACTTGGACGAAACTGGATGTACTACCGTCCAAAAGCCTGAAAGTAATTGCAAAGACTGATGTCAAACAAGTTGGTGCAATTGTTTCCGCAGAGAGAGGGCAACTGGTCACCCTGTGTTGTGCTGTTAGTGCAACAGGAAATACTGTCCCCCCAATGATTATATTTCCTCGTGTTCACTTCAAGGATCACTTCATTAATGGAGCACCACCTGGCACAGTTGGTGCAGCTCATCCACCAGGATGCGTGACTGAGTTCCACTTCCTTCAGTTCATGAAACACTTTGTCGCACATGTCCGTTGTTCTCCTGATAACTAGGTTTTATTACTTCTGGACAATCATGACTTCCATATCAGCATTGAGGCACTGGATTATGCAAAAGAAAATGGCATAGTGATGCTTTCGTTCCCCACACTGTTCTATTAAATTGCAGCCGTTAGACAGGTCTGAGTTTGGCCCCTTTAAGAGGTACTACAATTCAGCTTGTGATGGATGGATTACCGAAAACAAGGGGAAGACGATGACAATTTATGATATTCCAGCTCTGGTAAGAAAGGCGTTTCCTAGGGCCATGATACCCACCAACAACCAGTCTGGTTTCAGGGTTAGTGGCGTCTACCCCCTTTGACCGTAACATTTTTGGAGATGACGAGTATTTGCCCTCAGATGTCACCGACCGACCCCTTGCAGCTGAAGCAGTTGACTCCTATTGTTGGTCCTATCGCCTCAACTCCTATTGCTGGTCATCACTCCAGAAAAAAGCTGAACAAAGAAAGAGAAAGGCTGGTAGAAAACCAGGGAGAACCAGAATTCTTACAGACACCCCAGAAAAAGATGAGATTGAGTAAGATGCTGCTAAGAGGAGAAAAAAGTGGCCTGCAAAAACCAAAACTCCACACTAGTCACGGATTAGTCACCGACTAGTAGAATAACTTTCATTTTCATGCTCAGATATATGACATCAGTACATGCTATTTCTAAATTACATTTTGTGTCCTGATCATAGAACATATCATGATGAATAATCAATGCAATTCTTAAAACTAATTTTAAAATTTTAAAATTAATAATTTTAAAATTCTGTTTAATCTTTTGATTTGTTATTTCAGCATTAAGGATGTTAGCAATGCTAGAGCTGAAGGGGTACTGGATGCCATTGACAACTTATTCTTCCACCATCTTGGACATGAAGAAGAATATTGTGGGGGTCAGCGCGGATGGTGCCAGTGTGAACTTTGGCTGCAGGGAAGGCGTTATCTCTCAGCTTCAAACGGAAATGCCATGGCTTATGGGGGTCCATTGTATCGCCCATAGACTAGACTTATCAGCCAAGGATGCCTTCATGGGCACATTCTTCACTAAAGATGTTAGATATACAGCACTAATTTTCAAGTAGCATTTTATTTCTGTTGGTCAGATATGTCAGTCTCACAGCATTGACTTTCTATTTTTTTTTTTACTCACAATGTGTATTTAAAAAATACATACCATTTCACTGACATCACACATCGCACATCAACATCACACAAGCTAGTGTTCCTTACTAATTAGTATAGGGGAGAAATTTTAAAATGTGTAATTTTAAGCATATTAAAGTTATGGTTTTAAAAATTAGAAAGGGAATAATTATTAATCAATATAATCATTTGTTTTCCTTCCCAATTTGATATGACATTGATCTCATCGCCATATATCATTTTTTAAGTTTCCTTTTTAACTATTTAATCAAATAATTTGAGAAAGAAAATCTACTTTTTTAAGTAAACACATGTTGAATATAATATGTAGCAAATTTTATTACTGAATCCATGGTGTAATTGTTAAAGATCTAACATATTTCCCAAAATTCCTTTTCTCCTGTTTTTTTTCTTCAGATTGATGCTTTCTTGACGATGTAGTCTGCGATTTATCGAAGATATCCAAAGCGTCTTAGAGAGCTAACAGCAATGGTGGAGCTCTTGGATGAAAGCATCATCAGGCCAACCCGCACTGATGGAACCAGGTGGGTTGACCACAAGCAAAGGGATCTCCAGGCCCTGGAGAGGAACTACGTTGCGGTGGCAGCACATTTTACGAAGATCGGAAGTGAGCAGAGAAGCGACGTCAGGAAAGAAGATGCTGTCAAAGCTAGGGGCATGGTGAAAAAGATGTGCTCCTACAAGTTTGTGCTGTACATGGCCATGTACATTGACATTTTGCAGGAACCTTCGCAAGTGTCCCTTGTGTTTCAGAAAGAGGACATTTGCCTAGCTGATGTGATAGAAGTGGTAAGAACAACAGAAGAGATTCTTCATGACATGTGCAACAAGCATGGACCCAAGCTTCAGTCTGTGAAGAGGCAGTGCAGTGAAGGAAGCTACCGCAGTCTTGCTTTGACTGGATTTGAAACTGGACATGCTCAGTTTCTTGCTTCTCGACCACATCACATCCAGCCACTCATCAACTGCCTGGAGCAGAGGTTTTCCACTTTCAGGGATGATGAGCTCTTGTCAGCAGTCCAGTCACTGAATCCTAAGACCTGGCCGGAGGACCTGAAGGACTTGGGCTGTAAGGTTGATGACGACGTGAGGATCACTTCGAGGCTGCCCTTGTGGCAAATGGCTGTAATCCTGATGCAGCTATAGCAGAGTGGCTCCGTCTGAAGAAGGTTCTCCACATCTACTACAAACCTGGAGTATCATGGAAGAAGTTCTGGGGAACTTTATTCCTCAACAGGCAGAATGACTTCACAAACGTTTTTCATGTCATAGAGATCTTGCAAGTCTTGCCACTCGCTACAGCAACTGTTGAACGAGGTTTCTCACTGATGAATCGGATCAAAACCGACTGAAGGGTGAAGCTACATACTTCAACCCTAGATGACCTCATGATGATATCTTTAGAGGGGCCATCGGAGGAAGTGTACCGCTCTAGCTCGGCAGTAACCAAATGGGTTAAAGCAGGAAAGCAGAGCAGGCGTCACTGTTTGGAGACATATGGCCCCAGACTCGCTGCCGCTGATGCTGAGGATGAAGAGGCATCTGAGGATGGAGAGCCATCCGTCGATCTGGAAGAAGAAAGTGAAAACACAGATTAAGATGAGGATGTAGAGAACACTACTGGACTGAAAGGAACAAAGTCTAACCACTGACTCATTAAGTTTATCAGGAAGAAGAGAACACTGACTCATTAAGATAATCTGAACACTGACTGATTAAGATAATCAGGAAAAAGAGACAGTAGTAGAGTAAGAGTAATACTTGTTACTCTACTAGTTACAACATTGATAATGGAGGACTTGGAGGTCTGAACTACCAATATCAGTCATTGGTAGGGATATAATTATTAATTAGCTAGAAGTAATCATATTATCAAGTAATATAAAAGGAAAGGTTTACTTACTGTCATACTCATATCTGTTTATCTTGCTGACTGCCAGTTTCTAACTTGCCACTCAGTTGTTTAATGGTGCCAAAACATGAGAAACTATATTCTTTCTATAAATTCTAAATTACAAGATTAGTAGATTTTTGCCTCTTGTCAGTCACTGTTAACGGATAACCAGTTTGTTTGGAGTTCTGTGTTTAGCTGAACCTGTGATGTATTCATTATTCAAGGTACATTTGTGGTTGTGACTTGTGAGTTGTGATTATCATGTTAGTCTGTCAGTCTGATAAATAACTGTCTTGAATATTGACTGAATGTTCTTTTGTTTTGTCTGTAGCAGCTTGCTAGATTGGTGGGTAGATGTGTGTGTGGTGTGTGTGTGTGTGTGTGTGTGTGTGTGTGTGTGTGTGTGTGTGTGTGTCGTGTGTGTGTGTATGTGTTTGTGTGTGTATGTGTGTGTTATGTGTGTGTGTGTGTGTGAGTGTCAGTGTGGTGTTGTGGTGTGTCTGTGTGTGTGTATGTGTGTGTGTGTGTGTGATGTGAGTGTCAGTGTGTGTTGTGTGTGTTGTGTGTGTGTGTGTGTGTGTGTGTTGTGTGTGTGTGTGTGTGGGTGTGTGTGTGACGTAGTGTGTGTTGTGTTAGCGAGACGCACAGCCCGGGCGAGTGGTGTATTCAGCTACTGTGCTCTGTGTGTATATTCTTACGGAAACAGAACCTGGGAAAAAAGTCGACACTGGAAGCCGTGAAAAAAGAGCCCTGGAAATGAAAAAGTAGCCACCAAAAATTTTTGGGGGTTTTGCGAAAAAAAGCGCGTCCGAGAAACACAAATTCACTGATATATATACGTATGTTTATAAATATACTGTTCTGCATGAACAATCTCAGTTTATAAGGCAGATATTGATGCCTGAGTCTATTTCCCATTGCATTGCTCGGTAAGCACTGGCAGCATGTGCCGCGGCTAGCCTATGTGGCGGCCTTGACGAGAGAATGGGCGCGGTGGACGAAGAGAATTATGGATGGTTTCCTGAATCGCGAGCCGCACGTTTTGGAATGAGAAGCGAAATCAGCGAGTAGCGCCTTACGGGCAGATGGGGTGGAAGAGGTTTGCGTGTATAGGAGTTGCCAATTTGTTCTACCTTGAGAGTTGCCGGATACATCCGAGATTACTGAGATACTAAGTGAGCTACGGGCTAGTAATGTTTGAAGGCAAGCGAACTGACTGATGTATTGCAGTTTTGAACTCGATTACGTATTGAGTTTTGAACTGCAGCTGTTACGCACTGTATCGCAGCTGATCTGTAGC